>NW_025064909.1:421425-428827 GCF_019112545.1 Guyanagaster necrorhizus
GAAGTGCGAAGGAACATCTGTTTATCATGTGTATCAGTCCACGTGACGCTTGGGCCTAACAATTAGCTCGAAGCTTTCACCTTCCCTTTCTCAAGCCCAATTGTGCTGAGAAACCGAATGCCGCCAGTAACCACCGCAGACTTAAATCACGACTTCTTCGAGTTAATAGCTTCCATCATCGGAACACTACTCGGTCTTCTAGCCATTATCACCCTTTGCTGCGGACGACAATCAGTAGCAGCTTGGATAGTCAGGCACTATCAGGCATTCCAGCAAATACAACGAATACTACGCAACATAACCCCCGATCTACCCTTCCATGACATCCCCCCCTCCGCCCGAACGTCCTTCTTCCCGCAAGGGGGACCCGTACCAGAAGCCGGGAATAGCAACCCGGATCAGAGGAGCCTTCACGAGGAGGAAGGACCAGAACACACCCGACGACACGGCGGAAACCGCCACCCTGCTCTCACAGGGTTCCGGAACCCGTGGACGACGAACGTCGCTCAGGAGCCCTCCGAGGTCTTCAACTACGTCACTCCAGCCGGCTCCCCCGAGCATCCCGCCTCCCCAATTCCCCCAGGGATTGGAAACCGTGCTCGGGACTCCCTTGATGCCGCTCGGATGGCTCCGGGACCCCACGAAAGTCCCCACTCCCCCCAGAACCCCCCCGAAACTCCCACCGAACCAAACTCCGGCTCCAGCCCATCCGTCAGCAGGCTGGGGATCGACAATCTGCGAGGAAGGGATATCCACCCCGACTACGACAACGCAGACATTGCCATCTCGGTGGCGGGAGATCCCTACCGACACCTCCACGTGGGAAGTGAGCCCGAGGACGGGACTGCCAGCGAAAGGGGAAGAGCAGCGACGCGAAGAATTATACATCGAATATTCCCAGAGTGGGATCTTGCCGTTCCCTTCGACTACGACGAGGCAGTACGGCAGCAGCAGCAGCAGAATCAGAACCGAGAAGAAGAGATCTGGCGAACCCAGGAGGAGCTCGCCGACTATGTTCGAGAAGAGGCCCGAGAGCAGTATGAGGCCGCAGAGTATGATAGGCAGGGAAGGGCACGAAGAAGGATGGAGGAGGTCGAGAGAATGGGGTCAGCCTCCCCTAGGGAGTATGAGCTCCACACCGATGACGGAGCTCCCTTCAGGGAGCCCGATTCCGACAGTGACCCATGGACCGGCCCCGCCAGCATCGTTAGCTGGGACGAGGCCATCAGACGAGGGAATGCCGAAAGACCCCGACCCGTCGACCTCGAGTATCCCGCCCGCACCGACACCATCTCCTCCGACGCTGACTCCGTCCTCGGAGCCTACGGGCTCCGAGTACCCGACAATGCCCACGTCCCTGACAGGGCTCTCCAGCGATTCCTGGGCAGCAGGGTCGCTCGACAATTCCTTAATCCTGAGTTCCAGCGACTCTTCAGCGTCTATAGCCGAGAACTGGAGGAGACAAGAGCGCGTGGCGGGACGCGCTATAGCAGACTTAGGAGCCCTCCCATCGTCCCGACAAGCAGTCGAGGGGACGACGGACCAAGTACCCAAGTCAATGGAAGGGTCCCCGACGACCCTTCGACCAGTCATGCCGTCCATCTACGACCAGCCTGTCAGTTCCCTCCTCGAGGAAGAGGACAGCGGGGACGAGGGCGACGAGGAGGACGACGAGGACAGTGATGACCCATACAAACGACGACTGGAGCGAGCAGGAGAAGACACGGACGAAGAGGCACTGCGGGAGGAGATTGAAAGAGCCAGGAACAGGGAGTACCAGGAGCTGTACGAGCAGGGGAGGAATTACTTATGGCAGGACAAGCGCTGGCAAGCGACGTCCTTAGGACTCGAGTATAGGTATGTGGAGGGCACTGAAAAAGAAAAGGTTTTACAGTATGCCGCGATGGAATACGCATGGAAAGAGTATGGACGACGGCATCCAGAGGATCCGCTCGTGCCGATACCCCCATATCAACCCGTTAACAAACCAAACGCCCCGGCACCAATGCCGCGTACTCCCCCCATTCAGCCGAAACGAGCAATGTATGTCGCCCCCTCTATCCGAAGCCGGGCCGAAGACAGCCCGTCCATCCGAAGTATGGCATCACGGCTTATCCGAACCAGAGAACGACCGGCCTGGCAAGCCGCTCGAACCCAGAATCCTTGGACCGGCAAAGGAAGCCGACTTCTCGGCGGACAACCTCCCCCGGACCAGGCAGAGTCGAGCGGGAAGGATCCCGTTCGGGATGATCCTGAGGTGGTCCGCCTCGGATTTACGGTGCGGGACGGAGTAATTGTCTGGGTCATCGACCCAAAGGGAAGCCCGGTCGCTGACGACAACTCCTTGCACTCCTTCCCTGGACCACCGACAGAATGGGAACAACCGCCATTTGGCGGATGGCCCAACCCGATGGGCGCACTCCTGGTCAACGCTAACGTCTTAGCGTGTCACCCTGACCTCCTTCGAAAGCCTCGCCCCTTTAAAGGGGCCTCGGATGACATCGACCGATTCCTGGTGGACTGCGAACAGTACTTCGAGGTTTATATCGGGTACATCGGTACCGACATGAACAAGGTCGCCTTCGCTATCTCGTACCTAGAAGACAAAGCAAAAACGTGGTGGATCCTGATCTCCCCAAACTTCTGTTCCACCACTAGGGAGCATTACCGATATCCCTCGTGGCCGGTATTCAAACGAATGCTAAACGACAAATTCATTGATCCCACGGTACAGGAAGTACATAAACAAAAGATCAAGGAATACAAAATGGGAGATAAGGTGGCCACGGATTACTTCGACGAACTAGAACGACTTGCGAAGCTCGCCGGAATCAGGGATGATACTGCAAACGACGGAAGGATGGTGGAGGCGCTCAAACGAGGAGTTCCCTCCTCATACCTCACGATGATCTCGTCCATGGGCGTCAAAATGCTGATGCCTGTGGGATACGACGAATGGAAGGAATGGATCATCGAGATGTATAAGGAGCGACAAAGGCAGAAAGCGGAGGCAACGACGCTGCAAGATTACCCCAAGAAGTCGACCCCGCCAACCCCGAACAAGCCGGGGCAAACTGCCGGAAAAACCCCGAGCTCCTCGTCGAACCCCACCCCCTCGTACAGCGCACAGAAGACAGGGACCAGCACAACTTATACCGGGACCGGAAAGCCGATGGACATTGACCGCATGAAGAAGGAGGGAAAGTGCTTTAATTGCGGACAGAAGGGGCACATGGCGAAGGACTGCCCAAAGAAGAAGCGGACCCGAGAAGACATACGGGCACAGATCGCCGAACTGCAAAAGGAAGAGGAGGACCTTGGAAAGGAAACCAAGGTCGAGGAGGTAAAAGATGGGGCCAGTCAGTGAGCGATTCCACTGAACTGGCCAAAGGACTTAATGGTGTGTCACCAACAGCCGCTAGCCGGACTGATAGTACTCCTGTAGCTACATTCATGTCGCCTCCCGTGCATTCGAATATACCCCAAATATTCACAAAAAAACACACTATTGAATCGCAAAAAGAAACTCAAATGCCTACGGGCCGAACCGGGACAGAGGGTCCCACCACGTGGCTCAAACCATTCGATACCGAGTGGACGTGGAGAGCCATCAAAGATGCCAAAGACGAAGCAGCGGCAAAAGCCGTACTTCGAAACTGGATCCATCGGGCAAGGGCTGAAGAGGTGGTTGACGAACTAATTGAAGGGATCAGGAAAGCCGAGCACTGTCGTGCTCTCGAATGGCTAGATGAGCTCCGTGGGCCCAAAAAATACATCCTACGAACCAAGACCCCCGGACGAGACCTAACCACAAAAGGGCAGATCGAAACGCTAACTTCTCGAACCACATACTAAGTAACCGCCCTTATCGACAGTGGCTGCACAGGGAGCTCAATTAATCGAGCTTTCATCGACAAGCATCAGCTCCCAACAAGGGCAACGGCGGCCCCAATACCCGTATATAATGCCGACGGAACAAAAAACCAGGCCGGCTCTATCACAGAATTTGTCGAACTTAGGTTGACTATCGGAGATCACTCCGAACGAATCGATCTAGCAGTGACAGATCTCGGGACAAAGGAACTCTTCCTCAGCCATGACTGGTTGATCTGCCACAACCCGTTGATCAACTGGAAGACCGGGCGAATCACCTTCGCCAGATGCCGGTGCAGGAAGATCCCATTCGAATTACCTGATGAGGACCCTGAAGATCGGTGGGACGAGGAGATGGAAGATGGGGAAACCATACTCGCCGTAGATCTCCAAAGGGAGATCCACATACGAGCCGTCCACCATGCGAACAACTTAGCCGCTAAAGCGAACCAAGGGAGGGACGAGAAGACGTTCGAAGAAATGGTACCCGAGTGGGCGCGAGACTATAAAGACCTCTTCGAAAAAGAGAGCTTTGATGAGTTACCCACCCCAAAGCCCTGGGACCACGCAATCGAACTAATCCCCAATGCCAGCGCCAATTTGGATTGTAAAACCTACCCCCTTGGTCATCACGAGCAACAGGAGCTTGACAAGTTCCTAGATGAAAACCTATCAAGTGGTAGGATCCGCCCCTCCAAGTCCCCCATGGCCTCTCCCTTCTTCTTCGTCAAAAAGAAGGATGGAAAACTCAGACCGGTCCAGGATTACCGAAAACTCAACGAAATGACCATTAAAAACCGGTACCCACTTCCTCTGATCTCAGAGCTAATGGACAAGCTCCGAGGCACCAGGTACTACACAAAGCTCGACGTACGGTGGGGATATAACAACGTCAGAATCAAGGAGGGGGACGGATGGAAGGCCGCGTTTCGCACTAATCGAGGACTGTTCGAGCTGACAGTCATGTTTTTCGGACTCACAAACTCTCCCGCTACCTTCCAGTGGATGATGAACGATATCTTTAAAGACCTCATCTCCACGGGAAAGGTAACAATCTACCTCGATGACATTCTAATCATGTCCAAAACAAAAGAGGAACACCGGGATCTAGTACGAAAAGTGTTATCCCTGATGAGGAAGCACAAACTGTTCCTCAAAGCTGAGAAGTGCGAGTTCGAAGTGTTGGAGACGGAATACCTTGGGGTGATCATCAGCGAAGGAAGTATCCGAATGGATCCGATAAAAGTAGCAGGAGTCACCGAATGGCCTGAACCCAATAAAAAGAAGGAATTACAATCGTTCCTTGGGTTCACAAATTTTTATCGACGATTCATCCGCGACTACAGCAAGATCGTTTGCCCAATGACACAGCTGACAGGCAACGCTCCCTGGAAATGGGGGCTCTCTCAACAAACCGCCTTCGATGATCTCAAACGACGACTAGCGGAAGACGTCGTACTAGCCATCCCAACCCAGGAAGGAAGGTTCAGAGTAGAAGCCGACTCAAGCGAGGGAGCAATCGGAGCCGTTCTTTCTCAAGAACAGGGTGGAAGGTGGCGGCCCGTAGCCTTTCTCTCCAAGGCTTTAACCGTCACGGAACGAAACTATGAAATCTACGACAAAGAGCTGCTCGCCATCATGCTCGCCCTGGAAGAATGGCGACACTACCTCATTGGGGCCGAAGAAATATTCGAGGTCTGGACGGACCACTAGAACCTATGGTATTTCTGACAGCCACAAAAACTCAATCGACGACAAGCCCGCTGGGTAACAGAACTCAGCCAATACCAGTACACCCTACATCATAAAGCGGGAACGGCGAACAAGAAGGCCGACCTGCTAAGCCGACGATCCGACCACGATCAAGGGGGAGCTGATAATGAAGGAGTAACTCTATTACGGCCGGAACATTTCTGAGCCATGATAATGCCATCAGAGGAAGAGATACACGAACGGATCAAGAGTGCGACCTGGGACAGCCACAAGTGGGACCAACGGGTAGCCCCGTCCCTTAACCACGAGCGAGGGATGACAAAGGAGGGAGGTTTAATCCGCTATGACGGACGCATCTACATTCCCCGGGACCAACAATTACGCGGTGAGATCATCGCGACATGCCATGACCACATAACAGCGGGACACCCGGGCATTGCCAAAACCAAGGAGCTCATCTTACGAGAATATTGGTGGCCGAAAATGGGAAACGACATCACAGCATATGTAAAGGCCTGTGAGACTTGCCAACGAGGGAAGTCCTCTACACAAGCCCGAGCAGCACCCCTATATCCTAACGAAGTGCCCTCCGCCCCATGGACACACATTTCGGTCGACATGATCACAGGCTTACCCGAGTGTAACGGATATGACGCAATACTCATCATAGTAGACCGATTCTCCAAGGCGATCATCCCTATTTCGTGCTCCACGGAGCTAAACTCTGAGGGATGGGCCAAAATCTTGCGAGACGAAGTATACGCCAAACACGGGATGCCCCAAGTCATCATCTCTGACAGGGGCCCCCAATTTGTTTCAAAATTCATCAACGACTTATACCGCCTCCTAAACATCAAACAGAACGCATCCACCGCCTATCATCCTCAAACGGATGGCCAGACGGAACGCGTTAATCAAGAAGTTGAAAAGTACCTCCGACTTTTCATCAACTACCGACAGGATGATTGGACTGAATGGCTCGCACTCGCAGCCTTTCAGCATAACAACCGCATACACTCCGCGACGGGGAAGACCCCATTCTTTATCAACCATGGACGACACCCCCATGTAACTCAAACAAGTCGCGTCCATACGACTACACCCGCTTCTTCTGATTTCGTTGTCACTATGGAAAAAATCCATAACGAAACAAAAGCTGCTTTGGAAAAAGCTGCGACAACGATGAAAAAGAACTACGACAAACACCGGTGCACAAGCCGAGTATACCAGCCAAACGACAAAGTATGGCTGGACACAACGAATCTTCACCTACCACGCCCAAAGAAAAAACTCGACGATAAACGAACAGGGCCCTTCACAGTTATAAAAGCCATTGGTCCAAGCGCGTACAAACTGCGCCTGCCAAAAACTTGGAAAATCCATGACGTCTTCAACGAATCGCTCTTAAATCCCTACATAGTGCCAGCATTCCCTAACCAGGCACGTCCACCGCCACCGCCGCCAGACCTCATCGATGACGAGGAACACTTCGAAATCGACCAAATCCTCGATCACAAACTATGCCGCATCAAGGCGAAGGGGGGCAGGATGACAACAACGGTTGACTACCTAGTCAGCTGGAAGGGGTACGGCCCAGAATCCAACCAGTGGGTGAACGAAAAATACATGAACGCGGAGACAGCGATACATGAATATGAATTATCCCTTAATTAAGCCATCGGGACGATGGTCTTAACAAGGGGGTAATGTTACGATTTTTCCTTTTTCTCTTTCTTTTTCACCCCTATTCAGGCTTGGCCAGAACACGAGACCATGGGAAGGGCTTAGTAAGCACAATCGAGCCGCCCAGAAACAA
>NW_025064909.1:429102-484159 GCF_019112545.1 Guyanagaster necrorhizus
TCGAGTCTACTTCTGACCTTGAGTCACACCGTTCGGATATACATATAAGTGAACTCAGGTGATTCCTCGAAGTGCGAAGGAACATCTGTTTATCACATGTATCAGTCCATGTGACGCTTGGGCCTAACAGATTAATTTGGGTTCCAAACTATAAAGGTTTCAGCATCAGAATACAAGTTCTTCAGTTTTGAGGACTGCTAGCTGGCCAAAAGTGCAGCTAGTCAAGCCTAAGTGCTTAATAGACTTAGTATTTGGGTTTCAGAGTTCATTAGGTTTTGGAATATTCTAAGTTGATTTGAAGTGCAATTTGACATTGATTCTAAGTCCTAATTATACTTAAACATTGCTATAAACTACTCTCATGAGTATTGTATCTTTGAAAGCAAGATAGAGTTAAATAACTGTCTTTATTGATTGTTTCTTTGATTTTACCTAAGACTGCAAGAGTGCTTCTATCATACTCAAAACAACTGACCTCAACTGTATTTGGTGATTATGTATTGAGTGGTTAGATGTTGGTGTTTGAGAGTTCATTCTTCATTCACTTCTCTTAGTCACTTAGCCATTACCAAGCATATCAGTGAGAATACTGGTGGCTAAAAATGAATAACAACATTATCATATATGTCAAAGCATGTGAAGTTTGCTAAAGAGGCAAAACACCAACACAAGCCTGAGCTGTGCCACTTCATCCAAATGAGGTCCCATCATCACCATAGACTCACATCTCTATCAACATAATCACCAGCCTCCTGAACTGTAATAGCTATAATGCAATCCTCATCATAGTCAATCAATTCTTGAAGATGATTATTCTGATCACCTGTTCAACAGAACTAAGTTCTGAGAGATGGGCAAAAATCCTATGTGACAAGGTTTATGCAAAGTATGGCATGCCTCAAATAGTGATCTCAGACAGAGAACCCCAATTCATCTCAAAATTCCTAGATGATCTCTATTGACTTCTGAATATCAAGTGAAATGCTTCCACCATATACCATCCTCAAACCAATAGACAAACAGAATGGGCAAATCAAGAAGTGGAGAAATACCTCTGCCTCTTTATTAACTATTGACAAGATGACTGGATAGAATGGCTGGCTCTCGCTGCCTTTCAGCATAATAACCAAGTTCACTCAGCTACAGGGAAGATGCCATTTTTCATCAACTACAGTAGACATCCAAATATTATGCAAACCAAACAATGCTGCATTACAACCTCTGCATCTACAGACTTTGCCACTATGATAGCCAACATCCATGCTGAGACAAAAATGGCACTCAAAAAAGCAGCCTCAACAATGAAAGCCCAATACAACAAATGCTGCCAACCTGCATATATATATACCATCGGTGACAAAGTGTGGCTTGACACCTCCAATCTTTATCTCTCATATTCAAAACACAAGTTGGCTGATAAACACATTGGCCCATTTCTGATCATATCTAAAATCAGGGCCAGCACTTATAAACTCAAATTGCTATCAAACTGAAAAGTCCATAAGGTCTTTAATAAGATATTACTCATCTCTTATATTGCACTGGCCTTTCCAAACCAGGAATAGCCTCTGCCTTCACCCTCTGATCTCACTGATGATGAGAAACATTACAAAGTTGATCAGGTTCTGAACTATAAACTATGAAAAATCAGAGCAAAAAAAGGCAGTTTGACAACTATAGTGGACTACCTCATCAGTTGAAAGGGGTATAGGCCTGAATCCAACCAGTGAGTGAATGAGAAGCAGATGAATACTGACAATACCATATACCAGTATAAATTATCCCTAAATTAAGCCATCAGGATAATGGTCTTAAGGAGGGGGTAATGTTATGATTTTTCTATTTTCTTTCTTGATTAACCCCTATTTATGCTTAGTCAGGGTGCTAACACAGATGCTTAAGACCATGGGACAAGGCTTAGTCATCACAACTAACCAAGTCCATCATTGTCTTTTGATGCAGCAGCATTGCCCAATGACACACAATTGTCTTCTTATGAATGATAGTGATGCTCAAGGACAAAAAGCACAAAGGACTTGACAATGCACAATTAGTAGAAGTATATTTAGAGCAGGACTTGTACAGTATTTAAGAGGCTCACTCTCACTGGTAATCCCCAGCTTTGAGCTAAAGTTTATTCTATCTCATTCTACTCTCAAGCCAATCCTTCAGGCCTTATAACACAACAATCAGAATATGCATCAGTGAACTCAGCTGATCTCCCAAAGTGTAAGGAGACTAGGCTGTTTATCATGTGTATCTGTCCACATGATGCTTGAGTCTAACACCTCTGATGATTGTCAGCTAGCAACTTGGCCCACCACCCTCCTCTGTGCTATTGACAGAAGAATATATGTGAGTATCTACAAATGAGTGTAAGTATCATAGTCATAAGCACAGTAGGGATATACATACTTCAGTCAGACACAACATGAGTGAAGTGACTGAGGCATACAGATAGAAATGGCTGGACTATATAAGAGATCAGAAAACAATAGGAAGTGTAAGTATATATAAGGTAAATAGAGTGAGTGATTGAAAAGTAAGATAAGATGAAATATATGGATATCCTCCAACACTCCCCCATATCCATTTAATCTACTGAAATAACATCAAGCATCTCAAGGTAACCATTGTGCATATCATGAGGCAAAGGCTTGGTGAACATATCTGCAGAGTTTACATTCTCTCAAACAAACTCAACATGTAATTCACTGTCTTTCACAAGGTTTCTAATGAAATGTTCTCAAATGCAGATATGCTTGACTTTCTAATGAGACTGTGTATTTGTTGTTAATGCTATGGCACCCTGATTGTCACCATACAATACACCAGAGCAAGGTTGAGATAGTTGGACCTCATTCATCTAAGACAATATCCATATCATCTGTTGTGCTGCATGAGTAAGAGAAATATATTCAGCCTCAACAGTGGACAGGGTAATAGTAGCCTGACACTTTAAGCTCCAGCAAATCAGACCACCCACCATGGTGAAAACATAGCCAGATGTCAAACAAATCATGTCCCTACAACCCCCATAGTCTGTATCTACAAATCTAATAGGTGTTAACAGCTGCTCATGTGAGAAGGAGATACCAAGGTCCATTGTCCCCTTTATATACCCAAGAACATATATTAATGCTTTCCAGTGCTCCATCCCTGAGTTAGACTGGAAGTGAGCAAGCAGGCTCATAGAGAAGCATAAGTCAGGACAAGTTGTAAGCTGTCTCCACATAATGCAGCCTAGCAGTCATCAGTATGGGAATCTTTCTATAGTGTCCTTCTCTGCTTGAGTATTTGGAGACTGTGACTTGTTGAGTATGATTCTGACAGGTAAAAGGGTGGTCCATGACTGTATATATCCAAGATTGAAGTCTAGAAATACATTCTCCTAATATGGGTGCTGCAAGAAGGTGATGGTGCCAGCCTCAAGGTCTTGTTCAATCTTCATCCTTAGAAAGTAATAGTTCTCTCCCATATCAGTGAGCTTCCATTTCTCCTCTAATTCCTTCTTCTGTCAGCTTGCCTCCTTTATAGTTGACAATGCTTCCCACACATTATCAGTGTAAGTATTTGTAATGGTATACTCATCTCCAGGCTTGCTAATAGTGTGTACACATGAGTCTGCCTTTGATGCATGATATCTAAAGTCTGCATAGGTTTTTTCAAGTGTCTTGAACCAATCATAGCCATCCTACATAGTCTCATAAATAGTATGGACAAGTTTGCACACCTTATCCTCTTGTCCTTTGACTATGTACCCTGGAGGCTGATACATATAGATGTCTTCTTTTATCTCACTATTCAAGTATGCTGAAACAAAATCCACTTTCCATAGGATAAGATTGAGCTTTGCTGCAATAGCAGCCAACATCTGTACAGATTCAAGATGGGTCACCACAGCCCAAGTGTCATTATAGTCAAGTCCATACTGTTGAGTGTAGCTCTTCCCAATGAGCCTCACCTTGTCTCTGATCCAGTTACCATCACCATCTCATTTCATATCATAGACCTACTTATAATCCATCATGTTCACATCTACTAGTCTGTCAACTAGGTTCCATGTATGCTTCATTATATGCATTTGGTATTCCACATCTATGGCTGTCTTCCATCACTCTTTATTGACATGCAGTGCATCTTAATGATTTCATGGGATGCATAGGTCAGGTGAATTACCAGAAGCCATTGAAGCACATGGCTGTTTGCTGTTGGTTGCTCAGTTATTTCTGCTTGCATAGGCCTCAGCCTCTCATTGCTTTGACATCAGAGATTTGGCAGCATCAGCACTGAGATGCATTAAGCACATTGATCAGTGAAGAGTTAGTTCTGCAGGAGCATCTGGCATTGGCTCAGTTGGCATAGGTATCTTGGTATGAGTAGAAGTGATGAGTGCAGATTCATTCTCTGTCTCCCCCACACTCACACTTCAGTGTGCTGGTCCTTCATCAAAGATGACATCATGAGACATGAATACATGTCTCAATTGATCAAGTATGCAGTAATTGGACTCTGAGTATCTCAGAAAGATGCATTTCTTTGATTGATCATCGAGTTTGCTTCTGCTGTCTACTAAAACTCCATCAGCTATAGGTTTCTTTGCCCAGCAAGTGAATCCAAACACTTGTAAAAATCTCATATCCTATTGTTGCTTCAAGAAACCCTCTGCTGGTATCACTCTAGGATGATGACTCAAAGGAACAAGATTTCATGTGAAGATTGACATAGAGGTGGCTTCAGCCTAGTAGTGGTCAGCAAGGCCAGAGTCACTTAGTAGAGCTCTTGTATCCTCTATAGTGGTATGTAGAGCACATTCAGCTAATCCATTTTGGGCTGATGAGTAGGGTGCAGTTAATTTCAGAATGATCTCATGCTCCTTGCAGTATTGTTTCCACTTTACCTCTGCAAAAGCACAATCAGCATATACACACTTAAGCTTTCAGCCAGTCTGGGTCTCAGCCATATGCCTGTATCTGTCAAAAGCAGCCATGGTAGTGTCATCTGCTTTGTCTGCCAGGAATTCCCCCATCTTGAATGATGTACCACTATCAACAAATATCATCATATAAGTCTTTCCACTCAGTGATGCTATTCAAGACAGTCCCCACAAATCCATTGCAACAAGCTCCAGTGGGTTGATGTTGGAATTGGTGGGCTCATTGAAGGAACAGTGAGCATGTCTCACTAGAATACAGTCCTCACAGCATCTCTGGATAGGCTCTGAGGTAATTTTCAAGCCATCCACCAGCTTTTTTGATACTATCTCCTTGATTTTTGCAGGGCTCATGTGGACAAAACAACAATGCCAGATACTCAGTGAAGTGGGAGATGAGCAGGATGCCATAGCTTGGGGGCTGGGTGCAGCATCCAGCACATACATGTCATCCAAGTCTCACCTAGCAAAGATCTCTTTATCAGACTTATCCTAGACAACTGCACAGCTATCAGAGAACACAGTTGACAATCCAGCCTTGTTTAAGGTACTTACAGAGATGAGATTTGTGGTGAATGAAGGTGAATGCAAGGCATTTTTGAAGGTGAGCTTAACATCTCTTCTATTCAGTCTGAAGACCTTTGTTGCTGTATCCTGGCCCAGGATCTCAAATGATCCCTTTCTCTCAACTGCAGATGAGCCAGTATGGAAGGCTACTAGCATGTACTCTGTGAAGTCATCATGATTTCTGAAGAAGTAGTTGCTTGTGCCAGAATCCATAAAGATTAGAGTGGTGGCTGGGGTATGGCCTTTGAATATAGTCATGACAAAGGCTATTGTAGTAGAGTCAGCCTCATATGTAAAGTGTCCTACATTCTTGATGTTGGCCTTGCTGGTGTCTATACTCTCAACAGAAGGTATCTCATCATCTCCAGCAATGTCTTCATCATCAGAGTCATTGACATCAGTGAGAGAGGGCATTTTGAGGTCTGTCTCTTCTTCAACCTTTGATATTAACATAGTGCTGCTCTCTGTTTCATTCCAGCACCAGAAAGAATGGGTACCATTTCACTCATATATCCTCTCACCAGTGCTGCCATCCTCAATTACAATGCCATCATCATCACAATCAACTTCTACTGTAGTAGCACATGCAGCAAGTACAAAATGCCTCATAGTATCAGCCATGGTGTTCAAGATTGCCTGGTTTGCATGGCAAGGTCAGCCAAAGTTGACAGGGAATTGTCTCTCTTTTCCCTCTCCTGGCCAATAACAATTCTTAATAGTGTGCCCAGTCTTATTATGGGCCTTGCAATCTGGGTTGTGACATCCACATACCATGACAGAGGTTCTGACTTCAGCCACAAGTGCTTGGGAGTTGGCAGGACCTTTATCTGCTGCATGAAGCATGGCAGCATGGATTTGGAGATGGAAAAACACATCAGAGGATATTGGCATGCCATATAAACTTGAGAGGATAGGCATCCAGTGATCAGTTGGGATTATCAAGCAAATAATTATTCTCTTGAACTTCTGATCACTCAATGCTATGGTTTGAAGGTCATTTACAGCTTGTTGTTTCATATGCAAGTTGGTGACATGAATATTGATGTCACTGTTCCCATCAAACTTCACTGCATACAGCAATGCCTCAGCCTCAGAAAAGGCCATATCCATTTTCTTTGTGTGTTCCACAGCAACAGAGTCTCAGCATTCCTTTGCTGTTTTGTCAGTCTTGACCCCTAGACCAATGGGGTCAAGAACATTGAGGATGATATTTGAGTGGGTGAGCTGATTATGAAAAATCCACTTATCATATGAGGGAGAGGATGAGTATATGGGAGTAGGGTCTGGTGAGAGAGGTGTAGTAGTAGCTGTGGCTGTGGTAGTGGTGGCAGGGATGGCAGGACAGACAGTAGTTCCTGCAATATATCCCCATAGGCCTTTTTTCTTCAGTAACTCAGTAAGTTGGAGTTTTCATGAGGCATAGTTCTTCCCATTGAAATGGCTACTCATGTTAGGGAGGATAGTGACTCCCAACATCAACAACATCATTTAGAGGTGTGGTGTAAAGTGGTGAGAGTAGTGGTATGGTATAAATTCAAGTGGTAAGTTGAGTTAAAATTCCATTGCATATTCTTCTTGACTGAGTAGTTATAGGCAACAGGGCCTCATAACCTATTGACAGAAGAATATATATGAGTATCTCAGTTGGGTACAATGTGGGTGAAGTGACTGTATTGAGTCTACTATACCTATTGACAGAAGAATATATGTGAGTATCTACAAACAAGTGTAAGTATCATAGTCATAAGCACAGTAGGGATATACATACCTCAGTCAGGCACAACATGGGTGAAGTGACTGAGGCATACAGATAGGAATGGCTGGACTATATAGGTGATCAGGAAATGACAGGAGGTGTAAGTATATACAGTTGA
This sequence comes from Guyanagaster necrorhizus, assembly GCF_019112545.1. Classification (NCBI taxonomy): domain Eukaryota; kingdom Fungi; phylum Basidiomycota; class Agaricomycetes; order Agaricales; family Physalacriaceae; genus Guyanagaster; species Guyanagaster necrorhizus. Next base: position 436,477 of record NW_025064909.1, read on the forward strand.
CTATCTCACAATGCATATGGTTGGGAGACACCAAAACCATATGCATTTATAGATTTATGCAGAACTAAAATAGCATGTGATGTGACATGTGACTTTATGTGACAATATTGTCATTGCTCCAAAATGCTGTCAGTAGCTTTTGGATCAGCTTTCCATGCATCTCCTTGAATAATGCCTCTTTCAACTTTCTCAGCTGTGGTACTAATCCATCCTGGTCACCTTGGAAACATAAAATGCCTCCAGCTTTTGAATAAGCTCAAATCCTTCCCTTGTAGTTATCAAGGTCTGTTCTTCCTCATCCTCCTCTTCCTCTTCTTTCTCCTCATCATCATCATCAATGACAGTTATTTCCCCATTTTCTACTGCAATATCATGCTTGACAGCAGCAACAATCTTCTCATCTGTTGGTATCACCTCAAGATCTTCAGTATACTCTTCTGCAATAGAGTTAACCATCTCTTCAATGGTTGGAATGAGACTAAACATGTGATTTTGTTATTTTAATTTGACAAGATAGTCCTTCAACATTATCTCTGCTGTCTGGAGCTGTTGAATAGAGGCAATTTGGGTGGGAGGTGTGTTCATTTTTGACTGTGACAAAGAAGCCAACTGATTGACTGCCTTCAGTGCTTTACCAACATCATTCTCTGCATTCATAACAGCCATAAGAGCAGAACACCAGTCAGCATCAGCATATTGGTTTCCAAGCAGATCCTGCAATGCCTGTTCAATCCCTGGAAGTGTGTATTTATCTGTTGAGATAAAGTCATGAATAAGATTCTATGCAGACTTGAGGAGTGAAGTATCTTGGAAATCATTAGATGGTGTGATAGACTGTGACTCAGGTGCATTGTCAGGCATTATACCAGTGTGTTTCCAGCAGTTTGCTATCATTTCACTGCTGATATTTGCCCAAGCATCACAAGTGATAATCATAGCTTCAAAGAGATCAAGCTTGAAGATCTCAGACTCTCCAAGATCATTGAGATCAAGTGCACAGATACACATGGCATTTCAATAATATGCCTTGAAGCAGTGGATAATACCAGCATCTAGCAGCTGAACATATAGAGTCATATTAGGCTCAAAGAACTCCAGCTTTGTGTTATGGGATGTATAAGCAATAGAATGGCCTCAAAAGTTGTCCAAGGTCAGCAGAACCTGCTGCATCTCTCTCTTCATCTTTAAATCAAATATCTTCACCCACTCTGTAAATATTTCACTCATCATCCAGACCTTCTTGTTATTCTGATAATAGAATCCCATTGCTGTTGGACTCTTTTTCTTGAAACACTATGGTTGCTTTGACTTGCCAATGAAAACAACTGGCATTCGCTCACTCTCATCTGCATTCACAGCAAAATACATAGTGATACAGAACTTGTCCTGTTTTCATCCACTCATAGGACCAGATGCCAAAGTACAATCTGGGATGGCAAAGATGACAAGACTGAATTTATCAATATTCCATCTGTCCTGCATCGCATATTTCACCATAATGCTGTGAAGATGCACATGTTCTTTTTCCACTGCCATCATATCCACTGAGCCTGCTTCTCCATGCCGCTGAATCTCCTGAATCTTCCATGCCTTGCAGAATGATCTCAACTATTCCTCTTCTTTCAAACACTGATTCTCTGGAATATTCATCAGATTTTCAATCTGATTTTGCTTCTCTATCAGCATTGCATCAGTCACAGTCTCATCTCAGAGCTGCATGTTCTGATATCAGGATGCAACAGCACACTCCACATCAGGTCAGGTGACAATACAAGACTTTTTGGATGATAGTACATTAGGGTTCTCATTTGCATACTGTTCAATTTTTGTATGAGATGCCAGTTTCCATGAAAGAGTTGATTGGGTAAAGAGCAGTGCACTTTCCTTTCAGTTTGTGAAATGTGCCACAATGTCAGCATGTCAATGGGAAGGATGGTTATCAATATGTTTGAATACTACAAGCCAGTCTCCTGTTGTGAGGTGTGGGTGAGAGATCTGCTTTGGAGGCTGAGCTGATAATGTGTATATTGGGACTTTCTCCTTCTGTTTTGTATGCTCATATGGATTTCCAGGTTTAGCACATGGTTTTCATGTTGGTTCAGGAGGCATGTTTATAGAGATATAGGCTGCATCACTTTACAATAATTTTTTTTGTGTTTGTCATAGTCTATACAAACAAATTATGTTCTTTATTGTTCTAATATATGCATAATGTCATATCAGCTTACTATAATTTTTGATCTGACAATGCATATTCCTAACTAGAACCATATGCATTATGCGATATGCATTTCTAGCCCATTTTTCTGCTCCCTGACTGTGTTCCAGCCCAATCCATATGCAAAGTCAGAATTATGCATTTCGACATCATGTATTGTGAGATAGTCAACTGTATAAGGTAAATAGAGCAAGTGATTGAAAAGTAAGATAAGATGAAATGTATGGATATCCTCCAACATGTGCTTTGTCTTTTTCAATCCTGTTTGATATACTGTGCACCTGTTTTGTAGGTATCATTCTGTGAAGCAGTTTCTCTGTGGCTGAAGATGTGTTGGCAGACTCATGTCTTTCTCTCTGGCATATATGGTTGAAGTAAGCTTGTAGTTCTATAAGTCTCCTTATGGAGAACATATGTTTATTTTCCTGTGGTGCTAGGTCTTCCTTGTTTTGACTTGTGCCATCTATAGGGATGACAATGCACTATCGTTATCTGCTCGTATGTGCACATTGGCAAGTCGTGCTTGCTTGGTTTGATTCTTGTGTTTATGTAGCATGCATTTAGCTGCTGATAGTTCCCTCATTTATCTTTATGGTGGTTTTCTCTGTGATACTTTTGGTAACAGGAGATATGCTTCTTTCACCTGAGAAATAGCTGACTTGTGTTATAGATGGGTCTCCGACAACGGGAGACCATCGAACGCGATGAATGGAGCCTATACTGTCATTCAACTGTGTCGTCTCCGTATTAATCGTCTGTTGCCGATTTCTCGCTCCGTATTGACAGCATTATGTAGGACTCTTATTACAGCCATCTTCGTCCTGTTCGTGGTGTCTACTATGATTATTTTGGAAGGTAGGCTCGTCCCGAAGTATACCGACCTTGGATCTAGCTCAAAAGCTGTCCAAGTGTCTATGGCAGTCATCTTATGGAAAAATAAGAAAAGGCTGAAGCCAATGGAGGCCAACGACACCCTTTCTTCGATCTTCCCTGCAAGTCTCTTCTTCCGATCCGTAACGTTTGCTATATACATTTTTCTGGGTATAGGGTTCGTGGCTGCTTTTTTTTTTCTATTCGAGACGAGATAACGCACCTATCATTTTTTTAGAATCAGTGCTTCTATCCTTCCTAGTCAGACCGCTAATTCTCCCATTTGGAAGGTGACTTTGACTACACGTACGTGCTGTGCTGACTTGCTCCTATTGGGTTTCCTTATCGACGATGGTGTGTCAGCATCTATTGTGATGGCTTTGACATTTGGGATACAAAAAGTAAGAACTTGGCTTTCTGTTCTGATGCTGCGATCTCATAATCAAATTGAACAGGATATGATAGCGTTCTACTGGCACCCTAAGAGAAGTGGTGGTGTCGAAGAGGGAGGTTAGTTCGACGTTCTTATATCCGGGGCGTTGCCGTCAAGGAAGCTTCGACATGATGGTGTTGCAGGCTGGAATGCAAAATATCATTGTCAGGAGTCTGATTTGTGTATTCGTGTATCTATCAAGTTGGATGTGTCAATTTTAGAGCCGCCATCGATTTGTCAATTAGGTTTATTTCACGTACGGTTATTTTCTAACTACAATCTTATATCTTTGGCTTGTAACACCACCCCTTACACCCTACGCGAATACGCCAGAATATACCAGACAGAGTCTAATGATACTCTCAGTAAGATGACACAGCCAGAGATTACGAAAGCAATATGATAACGACAGTGAAGTCGGGATGGTCAAGTACGTCTTATCAGATCCATCGCAAGAGTCCCTTCAGCCGCAGCCATGTATTCATGGATTTTGATTCACAGGTGTGCTGCAGATCTTCTAGCATAATTTCTCTACACCCAATCTTGCTTTCTCCCTCAGGCGAGTCCTCATTCTTCTCTCAATACGTCGATAGTCTTTTCCCGGCTCTTGTTGTGCACCAACCCAACCCAGGACAAATGCAGGAGACAGTGCTACTTTCCTCCTTCTCCTCTGCTATATACCTTATCCGAGCTTGCTTCAGATCATTTGTCGATCCTGCATTGTAAAAATGGCGAGGAGGTGATTGGTACGTTAGCACCTGCTAGTTTTATTCAATTTTGAGCAGTTCATTGTGAGGAAATCAGGCTTAGATCCTCGGAAATTGACGACCACAGCTCGATAACCAAGTCCACCTTGGTCGATGGGTGCACATGCGGGCGATAGTGTCGCTTTAATATAAGGCTTTCGAACGAACGTGTGGATTGAGTAATAGGTGTCTGGATAGACTCCATCCCGTGGACACATAACGCAATATACAATGTACCGCCGTCTAGAAGGCGAAGATAAATCCTATAAACGAGCTTTGTGAAGCGCAATACATTACACGCGCAAGTATGAAGTGCTGTACCTGGAGTATTGAATCTGGTTTTTGACTTGCTGAAATTCCCCACTACACAGTATACTGTTTGCGCATGGCCACTGAAGATGTAACCCATGAGCCCTCTTAAATAAAACGAGCCGGCGAACATACCTGTTTAGCCACCATACGTTTGAAGTTGTTAGATAGACTGGGGCAGCGACCTTCAATAAGCTCGCGTAGGGAGCGCTGTTCAGTTCCTTTGTTCGGGCGTAATTGGATGGTGATGAGTGCTGGAGACGACGGGTACGAAACAACGGTGCTTTTTGTCATCGTTATGCTGAGAACGAAAGGGCTCGTGGGCTCGGCGTTAGAAGTCTGACGATATCATCCATCAACTCGAAGAGAAGGATACATCCTCAAGCGTTGGGGAACAGACAACGCGGCGATACGCATCTTCGAGACGGTAGAAACACGGCAACTGATATTTCAGTCGCCGAAGTGTGAATTTGATCCAACTTTTTCGCAAATGAAGACTGTGTGGAAGTGGCCCATGTTAAATATCTCCTGCTGATGGACACTGAATTCTTTTGCTGATGGAAGCCAGTGAAGATCGAAGACGCGGGCAGACCGGATGACTCGGTGAGAGGGTAGTGGTTCTCACTGCGGTCTACATAATATAGCGTTATATGGTGGCAAACACGTAGATTTCGCGCATTCGGTCGTTGAGTTTGGTTATTACTCTCTTTATTTGACATGAATTGCGGTGCGCTGCTCTCGTAGAGCTTGATTCATTCAAATCTGTTAAAAGACCCGTCAGTATTCCTTCGGTAGGATAATTATGGTCCCAAACGACGTCAAAGTTCTAGCTGATTTGTGAGTGCCTTCTGCAACTGAAGCTGTACAACTACGCACAGAGAAATGTAAGATGATTTAGCGCTTTTGGGCGTGTCAGCTTAGCTTGATTCTAAAATCAGATTTCTTAGGCTGGGTCATTCAAGAGACAAGAGCACAGAAATACGGGAGGCAAGTTTTAGTACTATGTTCCACACACGAGCTGCGAACTTGTCCGGAACGGAAGTAAACAACCTGAATTCGAACGGAACAATTCACGTGGCAACACTACGGCACTGCCGACTTGCCGCTTTGACCCGGACTATAACGACGAACTTCGTTGTTCAGTTGAGTTCAGTTGTACCGCTATCCTGGACATGATACTCGCTGTACTGCATCAATTGCAATAGTAGAACTCCCATCTACCACTAACAGGCTTTGAAGAGTAGCCGGAGAAACGAATGCTGGCGAATCCAAGCAAGGTGCCATTCATCACGGCGGAGAATCAGTTACCAGTGGAAGATTTTGCGAAGTTGTAAACAGCATTTGTGCGCATTCATTCTTAAATTTTTATCCGGGGGCCAGAACCTTGCGACAACTTCAGCTTGACGCTCAACGAACTTTCCAGGAAGCCAGGAATTTTCGATATGTTTGACAAACTTGTTTTGCTGGATTCCTCTTCCGGCTTTGTGTGCTATATTTACCGTAGGTGAATGGATGCTAATGGGGAAGTTTTATTTTCTCTGGTGTTTAAGTATCCTTGTAAACCAGCATCCGTTCACCTACGGTGTCTATTGAGCCGTACGTGACATTACCACATCGAATGTACTAACCTTCCATCCATCATCAGATTGATATGCGCCTGTTCTATTTTGTGTTACACCCAAGGGATATACCTTTAGGCGTATGACTGGCTTTGAGATATCGGGAATTACTCTTCGTGTTGGTATCGTTCATGAGTTCAGTTCGTTGATATCTTGTTTTGATAGGCTGCTTCGTCTTTGTTCCGTGATTACATAAGCATGAAGGGCGTCATATTTCGGCCTCCTCTACCTCTCTTTTCGAGTGAGATTTGTGCGTAACATTTCTCCTGCTCTTTTCGCTAGGCTAAAGGATATGACATTTAGAACAATAAACTAAGGCTCTTTTTTGGAGGCTCCTCCGACGGGAGGAAAAAGTAATTCGTGGTGTGCTTCTTGGTATGATGTTGGTCAGTAAGAAAAGCTTTACATGCGCACGTGCTTCCATCTCGCCTCGGGACTATTAGAACAATGATAGCTGCATGATTATATTTAGCTCGCAAGAACAGTTGGTGAATAAATTATGGATGCCCTTTCGCAATTTGCGAAACTCGCAGTATGACATAGGTAATTGAAGATGCTTTGTTTTCTGGACGATTGATTTTTTAATCCGTGTTGACTGTCAAACTAAAGCAATATCTTCAGTTTGCGATTTATTTTCTGCGCCCATTTTCCAGTATAAAAGACTTCGACTACAACTCCAAAAAACCATCGAGCTCGGTTCTACGATGTTGTCCAAGGGTGAGTATTTATCTACTCATATCTCAGCATGAAGCGAGCTGACCTAGAGTCCATAGTCGTGCTCCTCTTGCCCGCATATCTATCTGTCGCTGCCGGAAGTATCTTACGGCCCATTGCAGGTGGATATTGTCTTCTGGCTACACTACTTGCCTGTCTGATGATACTGTAGAAGTTTCTGCAGGCGTCGCCGCTGACGCATCCATAAGCGCTCCCCCCGAGACGTCTACGTCCGCGATACCTTTACCATCGGTTGACGCACGAGCTGTGCTACCCGCAGTCAACATTGACGCTCTCGTCGATGGATCTTTAAACGTCGCCGCCGATGCCAGTCTCGACACGTTACTGCGGCGCTCGGTCGAGGCGTGCGCAGTCGCACCCACGCTTGACTTTTCTGGCTCGACTTGGATTTGGACGGGCGAGCAGACTGGTGCGGAAGATATCTCACCTACGGGAGCACGTCCATTCCGTAAGGCCATCCCGTCCTCCGGCACAAAATGTCCGGTCTGCGCCACTATCATCATCTCTTCGTAGGTTTCCTCTCTTCGTGAATGTATGAACGGTACTAATACTCTCGTAGCGATGACTTGTACTCCATCGTTGTCAACGGAAATGAAATTGGAGCAGGAAACGGTTACAAAAGCTCAGCCGTCTACACCGCTGGCCTCGAACCTGAAGGGCACAACGTCTTTGCTATTTCCGTGAACAACACGGGAGGAGCAGCCGGCCTCATTGCCACGATCCTTGTGGACTACAGAGATGGTACCACTCAGACTATCGTCACTGACACCACCTGGAAGACGATCAAAGCTACGCCCCCCGATGGCTGGACTAGTCCGAGCTTCGACGATTCAGCTTGGATTGCCGCAGTATCTGAGGGACCTACGGCGAGCACGCCTTGGGGGACGCCTCCACTCCCCCCTGCCATGAATATGACGGGAGTCAAATGGATCCATACGAATGAGACGTCCGCCGCTGGGGTAGACCCTCTGGGTCACAGACCATTCCGCAAGACTATCACGTCCCCCTATGGAAAAGCTGCTGTTTGTGGAAAAATCGTCATCACCGCGTACGTTTTCCTTCCCTACCTCATCGCCCCGATCCGTCTGACCGGACTTGCAGCGACGACGAGTACACGTTGTACGTGAACGGCAACGACACTGGAAGCGGTAGCAACTGGCTAGCCATGCAGGCTTATTCCATCCCTATTCTGGATGCGGATGAGAACCTCATTGCTGTGGACAGCGTGAATACCCAGCCGCCGCATGCTGGGCTCGTCGCGGGTGTTTTGGTGGCGTATGACGATGGGACATCGGAAACGTATTACACGGATGACTCGTGGAAGACGCTGGACGAAACCACTCCGGCTGGCTTTGAAGACACGGATTTGGATGACAGTTCGTGGATTAGTGCGACGGAGTGGGTGAATGGTGAAGCGAATTTAGTGACTGTTCCGCGTGCGTAAGCTGTCTTGTACGATGAGCTCAGTTGGACTTTGTCTTAATCGTGGAACTTACTACTTCTATACCCTTTGATCTTCAATAATATGTTGGTGCTGGTTTCTTCTTCGCAGTTCACTGTGGCTCCGAGTCGGTGTGGCGGTTCGTGGGAGAGAATTGGTGTGAGTTTACGTGAGTGAAATGAGAGAGATTCTGAATCAAGTTATGGCATCCAAGGATATGGCCTTTCTGTATTTGGTTGCTTAGTCGAGGTCGACAGAATCGTGGCTAAAGATTATGCGACTAAGAGCAGAAATGTTTGCACGGCTTTATCGCGATAAACAGAGTACAAAAACAATGGCAGAGCATGAAACAATCCAGCATTGAACAGAAGAAATTACTGTGGAAAGTATCAGTGGCGGGAGGCGTGCAGGGGGGAACTATTATTTACTCAATGACTCCCGGGTCATGGTTCGGAGTTAGTAACCGTTGTCAGGAGCCGTGTGACCTTTAGTCCTTCGAAGATTGAAACGTGTAGATACAATTTGATGGATATGTCTTGACAGCCTCTAGAATCTGGTCAGGCTCTACAGTGTCCAGTTCAACTCCGACAGACAAATACACCTCCATGAGTTTACAGGCAAATTGGACTCAGAAAGAACCGAAGCTACCAAATTCAGGGTAGATACAGACAGTTCCTGATTCCGTAGTATGATGTGCCATCGATAGCAGGTGTTATACATCCTCGGTGATGGTGACCGGTAAAATTGCCGGAGCCCGAGTGGCTCTAAGGTACGGCATGTTTAGATCCTTTGAGAAAATCGTCAATGAAAAATGATAATATATTTGTATCATCTCAAGAGAGCGAACCGTTTCAAAATTCAAGCATCATAATGATACGCTGGTTGTGTGTGGCAAGGATCGAAATAGGGGCCTATCGTCAATCCCAGTCAACATGCGGTCACGTGTTCTAATCAAACTCCGCTTGCCGAATTCGGAGTTCCTTCTTTTCCATCACGGTCGCCTTGACACGCGTTCACTTCCCTTTCGGGTTCTTCCTCTATTCCTCGGGGCAGTCAGAAGACACAGCCTGTATGCCTTAACTTTTTCATCAGCCGACTGCCCTGAGTCCAGACTTGTCTGAAGATGAAAAACAGTGATAGACGCTCGTTGATTGATCCTTTCGGATACGGTCCGAAAACATGAGGAAAACAAGCCACAACTGGTCCTCAAGGTATAAAAGCTTCGCTTTCTCTCTCGGGGTCCCCATCCCCTCTTGCCTTTAAGCAATGAACTATCGTACTGAGCGCTACTCTTGAGATGACGATGCCCCGGCCTCTCCTCAGAGGACGTCGGGTGTTGAATCCTCATCTGCAGCTATCCTTCTCTGCCACCCGTCCGTCGTAGGTCACCACTGTCATTGCGTGCGAGCGAGCGAGCGATTTACTCACTCTGCGTGTAGGCGTTCATCCTCTGAGATTCTCCTGATAGGATCTCTCCTGTGAACTGACCATCGGGGTCACAACTTGAGTGGCTCATGGCGCCACATCCGCGTCGAAACCAGCAACATATGTGTACGTTGTGCGCTACTGTTTCTTCAATTCGTCTGCTGATGCTTTCCTCGGTCAACGTCTCTCTAGGCCCTAGGAGATACGTGCGGTCGCTCTGCGACTATCCGGGTCACTGTCGGTTACCATATCGCTCCTCCTACTTGACGAGTCATGGTGCTCCTGATTTCAGTCGAGCGAACCCACCGTCGGGTGAATGGAGCAACTTGGTGACCAAGGTCAGTCTCAACATGATTGGCTAGGCCATGATTGGCACGCAGCGATGGGTAGCGATACCCATCCATCTTCCCAATGAGGTCGTTGACCGACTCGAACGGTGGGCGACGTACAAGCGTCGTGGTAGATGCGTGCAGTCGTTTCGACGACTATCCTTGGCCATTGTGCCCTCTCCCTTTCGTGATCCGGCGGCGTTGATGACCCTTCCTTGGACAGGCCGGTCATCCGCCATCGATAGGGTTGATGGTAGCCTTGGATCGGCATCCATCTTTCCGGCGACGTGGTACTGAGTACATCGTTCGAGCAAGCGACCGAATCGGTGAGGAGTTTGTAATCGGATCTCTCTGAGGCATCGGCTGCTCCTCTTTTTCAGTGCCAATGGCATTGATTGAAATCTCCGCAGTGAGTTGTTATCTTTATCAGACAACTTTCATCTTACGAGATTTCGTAGCTTCGGTTCGCTTTCTGCCAAAAAAAAAATGGTACGTCGTCTTCGTTCCTGATTTCTGTCTCCCTTGTTGATGGTTATCTTTTCAGAATTGCGCGAGGTCCTAAGACTCGTTTGCATCCTTCAAGACGGGGTGGGGTATTGAACATTGACCACGGGATGGCAGGTGGTCTCCAATACACCCACCCTAGAAAAACAATGGTGCGTCGCTCGACTTCACGACTTCGACATGACGATATGACTCTTTTTCTTTTCAGTGATAATCACAAAATAAAATACATGTACGTCCCTCCCTCGTCTTTTGCTGTAGATACTGATGTGTATCCATTGTTCTAGAAATACCTGCTCGTCATTTCAAACGAACGGGCGAAGCAGGTATCGAAAGGAATTCGGACCATTAATAATGCGTAGGCGTCGCAAGGCTGTCAAAATGCGCCGATGCGTGCAATGAAAAGAGCTGAGTATGTATTTATTCAACTCACCATTCTCTCGCCGTCTGACATTTTTCGCAGCATGCCATACATATATTCCGATTTGCCATCCGTTTAAATATAAGGGTTAATAGCGAGGAACGACCTCGGTTTGAAAGGTATGTAATTCCCGGGGGATAAGACGGAGGCAGATGCGCGCTGCCTCCGTCTGGGTGCTCCCTTGCCGTGGGCCCCGGGCTTTCCACCAAACTCACCTATACCTTCGCGTCCGGTTTGTCACCTCATTCCGGTTGGAAGTTGTCCGTACACAGAGAAGCCTTTGAAGGCTTACTCGCCGTACCTACCTTGCTTCTTTCCCTTCTTTCCACCTGGATAGTCAGGTGAGTACGACTCTTTGCTGTCGTTATATTTATTGAAATCAGTTGTCTTAGTTCTGCCTTCGCTTTATCGGTGGTATCTTCCCTGCGTATGTTCATTTGTTACCCTCCCTTCTGTCTCTCTTACTATTTTTTCCCCAGATCCTCAAACTGCGTCATCACCATTTCACGACATTAAGAGTCAAATACCTCAATCGAAGGTCGACCACGTCTTTCGTTCAGCCGCTTACAAGCTAAACTCTGGCAACACAACATCGCTCACGTCGGCTGCCAAAAGTATTGCTATATAAATGACCTTGTAAGCAAGTGAGTGCTTTCAACGAAACACCAGCAACATCAAATCGAGTGAGCTCGCATCCCAAGAAAAATAAAAGTACGTCGAGCTTTTGTTTTCTTCTATTCTTTATCTGATCGTGGTGCTTTTAAGGGACAGTAAAAGTATCAACGCTTGTGTGAAGTGCACTATAAGCGAGTGATGGCCTCTGCGTGAGGCGCCAACACAACGACAATACGCGGTATTGTCCCCCCCCCCCCCCCCCCCGGGGATAGAACGGAAGTGGATGTGCTCCCCTCCGTTCGGGTGTTCCCTTGACGTGGGCCCCGGGCTTGCAGGCATTGTACGGCTGCCTTTGGCGCTGTCTCGCTCTACCAAACGCACTTTGCACTTCAGCGCATTCTAGATACTAACTCAATGTATTATTCATTTTGCATAAATTCTATCCATAATATATCAAAATCATGAAAGTCTTTAGTTCAAATCCAGCATATTCCCCTCTTCGTTCAACCAAGCTAACTGGCCCAACGACCCATATTGATGAGTAGCACGGGGGAGTCGCGAACGCAGTGCCCTCCCTACGAGCACGCAACTTTGTATGATACTGTTTCCAAGGGAAATCTGAACGTGCAACTGGGAAAGATTGTTCATACACAAAGCATTGTCTAGGTCGGTCCAATATGGATGGTCTCTGTCAGACAGAGAGGCATTGCTATCAATGCGGATTTTCAGGTTCCAGAGTGAGCTGGGATGGTCGAGTGTCTTGGCCCACCACTTGATAGAATGTATGTAGTCGCGCCGCCTGTCCAGAACGAGGGTAAATGTGAGGTTGGAAACATATGGCATCTTGAGGGCAGGGAGTTCCTCATCTGTCATATCATGAATCAGCGATTGAAGAACACAAAAAGTATAAGATTGACGTACGCATAGCTATGCACCTGAATGTTATCTCTCTGGGTGAGGCGATGACAGGAGCGAGGTTGGCGAAGAGATCCTTCGTCCCTGGAATAGGATTGTTCGAGCCGGAAATTTCCAGACAATTCACCGACGACAGCGAAAAGGGGCCGTTTTGGGCCGTCAGCAAGTGGAGGAGGGACGTCGAAGAGTTGTCGAGATGAAGTGCTAGAGAACTGACTGATGGATTCAGTCTGCCTGGGATTCTGTTATACACTATGGGGAAGTCGTCGAATGTCACTCCTTCGATGGATACTGTGGTGAGGTGGGAGTAGGAACTCAGAAGAGTAACAAGTTCATTGTGGCTGCAAGTAACATTGTCTAGAAAGAGCTCCTCGATAGTCGGGAAGGACATGAGAGCTGTGTGGTACTCGGAGCGGTCTCCCCTGAGGTCGGACCATGCAACTCCATTGATGGCCATAGTTTCCACAGGCTTTTGTCCTCGTACGTCCGCAAGGTGACGAAGCAAACGAGACAAGCCCCCGTCATAAACACCGTTTCTTATCTTGCCGCAGATATAGATGCGGCTGATGTCGTAAGTTACCCAATGTTGGCGTTCGCACATCTCAGTATAAGTCGGCAAGGACCGATGGCGACGAGGTCCTATGTCATGGAAGCGGGCGACCATGGCTCTGTACATACATCAGAAATCATATATCATGGACGAAGAATTCATCACTTACCGGTTCTTAATAAGTGATGGGGGTGGAGAATGGGAGGTGTGAGATGGTCGCAAGCATCATTTGCATCCCTTTATATATCGTGGGCGATGAATGAAGGCCACAGGGCTGCGGTCCGATACAAGACAACCAACAAAATACAGTGACGGCCAAAGAGTCTGACAAAGGCTGAAGAGAAAACTTTTCTAGAGCTCTTTTGCCGAGCTCCGAGCCCCTGTGGATGATATCACTCACTGCTAAAGAGATGAACACATGTGAATTGCATGGTACCCAGGCAAAGAATTTCCTTGTACAAAGGTTGAAAGATCCGGTGAATTTCAAAAATTTCAGAGCCGAACATTGAATAAAAAGGTTCCCGGATCTTGCACTTGGTCTTGTTATCGAAACAAAAGACAGTCGAACAGTCGAAGCACCGGCAGTGGGTGAGCAAGAACATTACATTTATATCCAAATTTCAAAGAAGGAGACTTTGTTATTGTTGTTCCGTCTTTTGTAAATGTGGCCGGTCGAAGACGTCGATGCTGGCCTACAGAAAACAAGGTGTTTGTCTCTAGAGAATGACTAGCTAGCCAGCATAAAATTTTCACCATTAGTACTTACAGATCACCGACTGCCATTGAAACCATTGCGGCTACACAGACAGATTTCAACGCGTCGCCGTCAGAGGTGCGCGTCAGACGACCACAGTCGCCCGGCAATGCCGGCATCGAGTCCCTACTGGCATTCAATGAATTGTCTATATCTTTTCAGCGCAAAAGACTCACGGATAGACTCACGAGCTTCACTCGCAGAACTTCAATGCATTTGTTCTGTGTTTCTGCTGGTATACGTTATATGTTATCTCTTGCCAGCGCTCAATACAGTGTACTCAATAGCCAACAAGGCGATTAACTGGACCACCTCAGATCATCTTGAAATCATGTTCACAGCTGGTTCTCGCATTCATTGTCGGATATCATTGCCAAGATCGCAGCATCGACACTGGCAGCTGTGGTATACGCTATGACTGTGGTTCAGGATCCCCCTCTCAAGGAGTCTTGAGCACACTCAGCATGTATCGACTCAATCTTGATAACATTCTAGGTTTGCATCATATTAGCCCCGTTCCTAGGCTGCTGATATTGGAGTTCAGGCAGCACGAAGCGACTCTTATATCGCATCGTTACTTGCTGTTGGCCTTCATTGGTGGTTCTTTTCAGTATGGAGGAAGTCTAAAGAGTCCCACTCTGTTTCGACCACTGCTCAGCAACGCGTTTCGCGTACTACATGAATGTTTGAATCTTCCTTCGTTTACTGTCCCGTTTAGTCTATGTTAGGTTATTCGAATATCTACCATCTGTCTTGGAAATATAACTCTCAGTCGGAGATGAATTAGCCTCGATCGGTCAAATAAGGTCTTACAATGAGGTTAATGCTACCTGAGCGGCAAATCGACGACTCCAGATCTAGCTGCCGTCTAATGTTCATTTGCAACACTAGGCTCTGCAGAACACCGACGTGGTCATCCAGCATTCGCAGAATGGATGGGAGGGGAAATGACTGTAGTGAGTCAATGGCGATAGCTCGATGCCCTAAGCTCAAGTGTGTTACCAAAGGTGGTAAGCGTTCGAGTAGGACAGAGCTCCATATACCATGACTGACATGAAGGTACTCCAACCGCGGGAGATGTCCGACGACGTCATCCATAAAAGGCATGTAAGGAAGTTTCAAATCTGAATTGACAGTCAAACGACGGAGAAGTTTGAGTTCGTTGAGAATCAGGGGAAGGCGTGAAAATAGGGTATTCCTGTTTTCGCGAGGCAATCGGAAGTCGAATCGTGTCAGAGTCGATGACAAGGAACTAATTGGTAGTGATAGTAGTAGGTCACCTAGAATGTCGGTATATATTCCGAGTCTTGTCAACGGAGGTAAAACTGGGACTTCCGCATTCAAGACTCCAGTCAGTTGTATCCAAAGGTATACTTCTCTCAAAGAAGGAAGAGAAGCGAAGAGATTGATCGTCTCTAGATCAATGACGGAAGTGGTTATGACGAGAGATTGAAGCACAGAAAGGCTGGTCGCACAGAGCTGCCTGATGACATTTGGCAGAATGATTTCTTCCAATGACAAATTACCGAAAACGACATGGAAAGACCGGATGTTTCCCGGAGGGAGAAGGAGAAGCCAGTCATAATCTGCAGGTGTCACTGGGATGTCTGGCAGGGGATATGCTACAATTCTCAAGGACAGCGTGTGGATGTATGATCGTACAGCCGCGCATGTCCGTAGTGTAGAGGCGAGTAGCGGAATAGGGTATATGAACTGCAGGCTGGAGTAGAGGCGTCTGCGGGATGGTTCAAGCCAGGTTTTACAGACAATTGCAGTGGACGCAGTGTCTGGTTTGTCCAAGCCTGATACGATCTCTTCAATGATCTCTGGAGGGCAAAGTTCAGCAGCCGAGGGCTGACGGGGGTGATTGCACAAGTCATTCTTGTGGAGAGGTATTGAGATTCTAGACTTTACGTTAGTTGCTTTCACTGCCGATTCCACGGTGCCTACCGATGGTCAACGGCTCTTTCCGGTTGTGCCGTATCTTTGGACCAGTGAATTATTAGAAACTAAAGATGTCGATGAATCTGAATTAGTATTTGTTGGGATTTTGCTGGAAAGTTCTAGAAAGGGCAATCCGGCATCATGCCGAGAGTTGATGAGTAAGCCCGAGAGAAAGAGAAAGTTGTAGTAAATTCTAGATACAAGCCTGGAGAGTATAAATACGAGCTCTGTAGGAGCTGTAGAATAAGGAGTTCATACCTTCCGGCCTTACCAGCCTGGAGTCTACCCTGCGCATCACCGAGGATTTCCAACAGTATTCAATTTTGATTCAAGGCTAGACTCACAGCAAGAGTTGGTCGCAAGGCCCTGACCGAGTACAGGCTTGCGAGTCGTTGACTCAGAATGTGCGTGTAATTTAAAGTCAATGCGTGGTAAGTCACAATGTCACACCTGTTACCCGTTCCTCTACTTTCAGTATTCTGTCCTTTATATCTGCTTTGAGCCAGACATAGCACCAGAAAAACGACAATGAGAATTGTTATCGGTTCTGGGTCGCGCGAACCATGAAGTTTGAAACTTGAAGCTTGAACTTGAATAATTGTCGTGATGGGCGATGGAAGAGAAGATTCGCTTCGATGCGTGTTTCTCTGGTTGAAGAGTTGGCTATCTCTTTCGTCCCATTCTTTATCACTGCTCAAGTCCACACACCAATAGCCAGCGACTTACCCTTGATTCAAGGGAAGTCTTCTCATTACTTGGTTCAACGCCTACTAACCATGTCCTTTTGAGAACTGTTCGTACCCATCACGTATTTCATGTTCTGTTTTGCCTAACGCTAGCATTACTAGTAGAATCTAGTGTCTTGCTGACGGAACAGATTCGCGACGCTCTAGACTACTGTACAATAACCATCTGGAAATCTGGCTCGACACCGGACAACATAAAACAATAATCGATTGCAAAGTCTCCTGTATGTAGCGCCTGTTTGTCATGTACTCTAATCTGACGGTGCAAATGCCACTAGAGAATTATCTTCCTGTATGCCAGGAATAGACGATCCTCCAACTAGCAACCGATTTTGTCGATCCAGGCTTCGCAGCTCGATGGTTTGCCCGCCAGGACGTCAAAGGAACTTGAACTTACCTTACATATGAAGGTCCAAAGTCATCATCGACTTCAGTTTTTTTCGAAGATGTTCTCTGAGGGTAAGGCTTCTCACCATCATTATGTTAGACCTAACCGGACCATACTAGCTTTTGTCCTCCCGCCAAAGTCATGCTACCATGGCAACATTGGGTTGTGCAGGGAGGCTGTGCAAGCCTGCTCTTCTATTTAATGAGGCACATCAACTGGATTTCCACACACGAACGATGCTCCCCACCGAACTGTATAACCTCATTATCGACCATCTCCATGACTCCAAGCCATCCCTCTTAGCATGCTCCCTCGTCTGCTGCGCACGGGTCCCCGAAAGTCGTTTTCACGTCTTCCACAAAATCCAACTCCGTCGCGACACAGATTCGTTCTTCCAGTTGTTCGAGAGCCCCCATGCTACCCTCGCTTCGGCACATATACGCGAGCTTAATGTCGCGCAGAATTCCGTCACTAGAGGTGGAAGTCCCGCAGACCTGCTTGATGGCAGGACGTTCCAGGGCGTCTTGACTCGATGTCCTGCAGATGTCTTTGAGCATGTGCAGAAGTTGTCGGTGATTTGGGTTGGCTGGTGGACACTCACCAATGCAGAGAAACTGAGTATTGGACATCGATTCAAGAGTGTGACCGAGCTCCGGTTGTGGATGGTTGTTTTCCAGACAGATGAAGAGTTCCAAGCTCTGATCACTTCGATCCAGGCGCTGGAAGTCTTGTCTCTGCAGACTATACGGTTCCGGGCCAAGGATTCGGAGGAAGATCACTCAGACGCCAAGCACACACTGTCAGCCAACTTACATACCATCTCGCTCCACGACGTGACCGACCCTCGTATTATACGCTTTCTGATCCCATGTCTGTCTCTCCGAGTATTCAAATGTCACTATGTAAATTTTGGTGACTTTAAGCCTGTTGTAAGTAGAGAGGAGAGTAATGTACAGAGGATTAGAATTAGCCTCTTGAGAGAGACGTTCTACTTAAATACATTTTGTATTACTTCGAGATCTTTCTACGAGATACTAAATAAGTCTGGATCACGATCCAAGTCAGCTGCTGCTGACTGGCATCGTATCTTCGAGTACGTTCTCGTACTCACTCGGGATTGCTATTCCAACACTTCCCCTCAATTCTGAGTTCCTAGAATACCTGCAGATAGATACTCATGTAATGGTCTTGGTAGGCCTTTAGTGAATATATCCACTAAGTTATCTTCTGATGCACAGTGCTGAACTTTGACTTCATTTGAAGTCATGTGCTCATGAATGAAGTGGTGCTGTATGTCTATATGCTTTGATCATGCATGGAATATAGGGTTCTTGGTGAATTTGATTGCTGATTGGTTGTCAATGAAAATAGTCATTGCTTCATAAGGTGGCAATTCTAATTTGGTTAAGAGTGCTCATAGCCAAATTACTTCCCAGATTGTGTGTGCAAGGGCCATATATTCTGCTTCCATAGTGGATAAGGCTATGGTGGGCTGTTTCTTTGAACTCAAAGTAACAGCTCCCTCTGCATAGATACAGACATAACCAGATGTTGATCTTCTATCTGTTCTGTCTTCTCTCCAGTCTGAGTCTGAATAAGGTATCAGCTCATCCATAGTCCCTCCGTATGTGATTCTGAAGTCTAGAGTTCCCTTCAGATAGTGGAAAACTTGCTTCAAGGCTGTGACATGCTCAGCAACTGGATTCTGCATGTACTTGCTTAATTCAGTGACAGCATGTGCAATATCAGGCTGGGATCCATTGGCCACATACATTAGTGATCTGACACCAGTATGGTAGTATTGCCTGGTGGCTATGTCAACACCTCATGTGTCTTCTGTCAGAATTTTCTCTAGCTATACTGTTAAGCCCAAACTCCATGTGACTGATAACATGTGATAAACTAACAGAACCTCACACTTCAGGTTATACTGTTAGAGTTCACTGATGTGCTATCAGCATTGTGTGATCAAGGCATTTGTAAGAGGCTCGAGATAGGATGGTAGAGAATAAACTTTAGCTCAAAGCTGAGGTATTACAGCAAGAACTAAGCTACTTAAATATTGTTCTGTTATCTAGTTATAAATAAACATTCACAAAAGATATTGTCTGTGGTAGAGCTGTTACTGCTGTGGTTACCAAGTTCTCCACAAAAACTGTTGTCTTGCTGTTGTGCTGTTACTGCTGCACTGCCATTTGGAGACAAAAGGAGTATTGTCTCTCCCTTCACAGCATACAGCAGTGCAATAAGACAATGACTGACTGGGTTGCTGAGCTAAATGTTCCCATGGTCCTAAGCACTGGCTTAAGCACTCTGACTAAGCAAAGATAGGGGTCATTTCAAGAAAAAGAAAAGGAAAAATAGGAAAAATCATAATATTACCCTCTCCTTAAGACCATTGTCCTGATGGTCAAGTTAGAATAAGTCATCCTGGCAAGTCACAGTGTCATTGAAGATTGCTCTTCACTATATGTCCACACCATTTCTGGCTCGTTTGTTGAAGCATCAGCTTCTCCACCCTCTAAGACTTGTGTTGTATTGGCAGGTATTGATGGAAACTCCTCTTTATCATGGGCATTTCCTGTTGCTACATGTCCTCTGTTGATGGCAGATGGACATATTTGCTCAGGGATAATATTGAACATGATCTCCTTTGTATTGACATAGTTGATTTGTTGCTTGTAGTCATGTATTGCCTCTTCCATGTTCATGTATTTTTTGTTGACCCATTGGTTTGATTCTGGTCCATAGCCTTTTCAGCTGACTAGGTAGTCAACAGTTGTTTTTATGCCTCTGCCTCATGCTTTGACCTTTCATATTTTGTGGTTCAGCACTTCATCGATTTCATAGTGTTCTTCATCATCAATTAATTCAGGTGGTGGCAGAGATGATTGTTCTTGGTTTGGAAATGCCAGTGTGATATATGGTGTCAATAATGTTTCATTGAAAACATTATGAATTTTCCATGTTGCTGGTAATTGCAACTTGTATACAGAGTTGCCAATCTTGGCAATGACTTTGAATGATTCTATTCATTTGTCTGCCAGTTTTTGTTTGGGGTGAGGCAGGTGTAGGTTTGTCATATCCAACCAAACCTTGTCATTGATTGAATACACATGTGTAGGGCAATGGTGTTTGTCATACTGATTCTTCATTGTTGTGGCTGCCTTCTTGAGAGCTGTTCTTGTCTCTGTATGGATTTTTGCTATTGTCATTGCAAAATCTGTGGATGCTGATGTTGTTGTGTGCATCCATTCTGTTTATGCAACTGGTGGGTTTTGTCCATAGTTCACAAAGAATGGCATCTTGCCAGTTGCTGAGTGAACCCTGTTGTTATGTTGGAAGGCAGCTAGTGCTAGCCATTCTGTTCAATTGTCTTGTCAATAGTTTATGAAAAGTCACAGATACTTTTCAATTTCTTGGTTGGTCTGTTCTGTTTGACCATCTGTCTGTGGGTGATATGCCATGGAGGCATTTCATTTGATGTTGAGGAGTCGATATAAGTCATCCAAGAATTTAAACACAAATTGTGGTCCTCTGTCTGAAATTACTACTTGAGGCATGCCATATTTTGCATAGACCTCATCTCATAGTAGTTTTGCCCATTCCTCTAATGTCAATTCTGTTGAACAGGTGATCAGGATAATTGTTTTCAAGAAGTGATTGACTATGATGAGGATTGCATTATAGCCATCACTTTCAGGAAGCCTGGTTATCATATCCACTGAGATGTGGGTTCATGGTGATAAAGGAACCTCATTTGGGTGGAGTGAGACTGCTCTGGGTTGTGTTGAGGTTTTGCCTCATTGGCAAACCTTGCAAGCTTTGACATATTGGGTGATATCATAGTCCATTTTTGGCCACCAGTATTTCCTCAAGACTAATTTCTTTGTCTTAGCGATTCTGGGATGTCCTGCTGTTGCATGGTCATGGCATGTGGCAATGATGTCACTGTGAAGTCCTTGGTCTCTTGGGATATAGATCTGTTTATTGTATCAGATCAATCCCCCATCCTTTTTCAGTTTCCACTCATGATTAAGTGATGGGGTGATCCTTTGGTTCCACTTGTGAGGGTCTCTAGTGGCACTTTTGATGCACTTGTGCATCTACTCTTCTGTCAGCATGATCATTGCATGAAAGTGCTCTGGTTGTAGGAGTATGACTTCTTTGTTGTCATCCTCTCCTTGGTTGTGGTCAGCTCTCTGGCTAAAGAAATCGGCCTTCTTATTCATTGCACCTGGCTTGTGGTGTAGCATATATTCATATTGTGATAGTTCTGTGACCCATTGAGCTTGTTGACGATTAAGCTTTTAGGGGTGTCAGAAATATTGCAGATTTTGATGATCCATCCAGATTTCAAAAGTCTGGACTGCTCTAATGAGGTAATACTATCATTCGGCAAGTGCTAACATTATGACAAGGAGTTTCTTGTCATAAATCTCATAATTGTGCTTGGTTATGGTAAGTGCCTTTGATATAAAGGCAACTGGTCACTATTTGCCATCCTGTTCTTGTGAGAGTACTGCTTCGATTGTGCCTTCACTGGAGTCAGCCTCCATCCTGAACTTCCCATCTTGGCTTGATATGGCTAGGATGACATCTTCGGCTAGATGGCATTTGAGATTGTTAAATACTGCTTGTTGGAAAATTCCCCAAGTCTATGGGGAATTTCTGGTTAATTGCATCATGGGTCAGACTATCTTGCTATAGTCCTGAATGAACTGCTGGTAGAAGTTGGTAAATCCTAAGAATGATTGCAGTTCCTTCTTCTTGGTTGATTCCAGCCATTTGGTTACTCCTGCCACTTTGACAGAATCCATCCTGATGCTTTCTTCGCTGATAATGACTCTGAGGTATTCGGTTTCTAATATCTTGAACTCACATTTTTCAGCCTTGAGGAAGAGTTGATGCTTCCTCATTAAGGCTAGTACTTATCATACTATCCTTTGGTGTTCCTCCTTGGTTTTAGACATGATAAGTATGTCATCCAAGTAGATCATTACTTTCTCCATAGCAATGAGATCCTTGAAGATATCATTCATTATCCACTGGAATATAGTCAGTGAGTTGGTGAGTCCAAAGAACATAACTATTGGCTCAAACAAACTATGGTTAGTTCAAAAAGTGGCCTTCCACTCATCACCTTCTTTTATGTGCATGTTGTTGTACTTCCATCTAACATCCAGTTTGGTGTAGTATTTAGCACCTCAGAGTTTGTCCATTAATTCAGAGATTAAAGGAAGCAGATAACAATTCTTGATTGTCATCTCATTGAGCTTCTGATAATCTTGTACTGGTTAGAGTTTGCCATCCTTCTTTTTGATGAAAAAGAAGGGAGACACCATCGGTGACTTTGATGGTTGAATCCTTCCATTGGATAAGTTTTCTTCCAAAAACTTATCCAACTCCTGCTGTTTATTGTTGCCAAGAGGATAGCATTTGCAATCCAGGTTGGCACTTGCATTGGGGATTAATTCAATGGCATGATCTCAGGGTTTTGGGTCAGATAGTTCATTGAAACTTTCCTTCTCAAATAGATCTCGATAATCCTGTGCCTATTTTGGTACTAGTTTCTTGAATGTTTTTTCCACCTTGCCAGCATTAGCCTTTGCCACTAGGTCATTAGCATGATGAATTGCTTGAATGCTAATGGCCCTTTGTAAGTCAATGGCAAGGATCATCTTGCCATCTTCTATCTCCTCATCCCACCAATCTTCAGAGTCTGCATCTGGTAATTCAAAGGGAATTTTTTGGCATTGACATCATGCAAACATGATGTGTCCAGTTTTCCAGTTAATCAGCAGATTATGTCATATTAACCAATCATGTCCAAGGAAAATTTCCTTGGTTCCTAGATCAGTTATGGCCAGATTGATTCATTTGGAATGATCTCTGATAGTGAGTCTAAGTTCCACATATTCAGTTATAGACCTGGCTTGATTCTTTGTTCTGTTGGCATTGTAAACAGGGATTGAAGCTGCAGTTGCTCCAGTAGGGAGGTTGTTTTTGTTGACAAAGGCTCGATTGATGGAACTCTCAGTGCATCCACTGTCAATTAAGGCCATGACAGTGTGGGTGCTTTGAGAGGTAAGTGTCTTGATTTGAGCTTTGGTTATTAGGTCTTGACTCAGACCTTTGGTTCATTGAATGAACTTCTTTAGTCCATGTAGTTCATCAAGCCATTCCAAGGCTTGACATTGTTCAGCTGCTCACATTCCAGTGATCACATTGTCAATCACTTCTTCAGCCCAGGTCCTGTATACCCAATTCTAGAGTATAGCTTTTGCCACTTCTTTATTTTTTGTATTCTTGATGATCCACTAAGTCCATTCAGTCTTGAATGGCTTTAGCCAATTAGTGGGGCTCTCTGCCTCTGTTTGGCCCTCCAGTGATTGAGTGCCTTTTAAAGTATTAGTTTGGTGAACTTTTGGTAAAGACTCACTTATTTTAGGACTCTCTGTCCTTCTTTGGCCATACATTGGTGGTTGAGTGTCCGGTTTTGATTCTTTAGGTGATTCCATAGCAAGAGTGGTACTGTCAGATATATTCGAATGCACACATAATTTAGACATAGGTGGTGTAACTACAGAAATAATGTCAGTCCAATCTATAGCTGAGAGTGACAGTCCACTCATTAATATTTGGGCTGAGTCAGTGGAATCACTCACTGCTCAGCCTCACCTTTTACCTCCTCAGACTTATCTTTGGGTCTGAGGTCTTAGCCCTCTTTTATCAATTCTGCAATCTGTGCCCTGATATCCTTCCAGGTGTGTTTATTCTTCTTCTAGAGGCAGTTTCATGCTATGTGACCCTTTTGGCCACAATTAAAACACTTCCCTCCTTTCTTGAGGCAATCCATGTCTATTGGCTGACCTGTTCTGGTAAATGTTGTGCCTATACCAGTTTGCTTCTTGCCAAAAGAAGTTGAGGTCAAGCCCTCAGACTTGGTGGACATGGTTGTGACAGGGGCAGGAGGCCTCAAGCCTTGCCTCTGATTTCTATGCACTCCCCATGATAAGGTTGCTGATTCTGCCTTCTGTCATTGTCATTCCTTGTACATGATAATGGGAATTCCATGCCCGATATCTGAGATAGTGATGAGGTAATGAGATGGTAGCCCCATCTTCATGTATTCGACCATTCATCCAGAGTCTGCGATATCATCTTGGACTCTGGTGAGCCTTCCAAGCCATTCTAGTTTATCGAAATAGTCAGTGGCAGCCTTGCTAGCTATCTTAAACTCCTTCATCTTCTGCTTGTGGACTTCTTGGATGGCTGGATCCATAAATTTGTTGATGATCATTTGTTTGAATACTGGCTATAAGAGATATTGATGATGAGACCTTGTGGTGGACCAGAATATTAGGGCAATCAGGATCCACCATGTTTTAGCCTTATTGGCCATGTGGATGACTGTGAATGTGATCTTGTACATGTCAGCCAGGAAGTATGGTGTGAATATCTGGAAGTATTGGTTACAATCGACCAGGAATCAGTCAATATCATCAGAGGCCCTCTGGAAGAGTCAGGGTTCTGCTATTAGGATGAGTCTGACATTAAGGATTTGGGCTCCCACATCAAGGGTGGGCATAGGGTTTGGCCATCCCCTGGCAGGTGGTCCTGACCATCCACTTAGGGGTCCTGAGAAGGAATGGAGGGATCTGTCATCAGCCACAGGGCTTTCTGGCAAGGGAGCTTCCTTCTGCACAATTCAACCATTCTTGATAGTCCAGCTCTGAGCAATTGCTACAGAGTCATCTTCTATGGGAATTGGTTTGGCAGATGCTAGTTTCTTGCTGCCTTCGGCTTCATCTGATGGCAGCTGCCCAGCAAATGGTCACCAAATGGGGAACCTCCATAGATTTAGATAGTGGCTACTCAGCTTCGGTCAGTATTGGAAAAGCTGAGATGCCATACACTGGACAGCCAAGGTAGTAAACAAGTATCTTGATGACATTATTCAGATGGTTAGAGCTATATTAGCCAGCTGACTTGGCACAATACTCAGCATCCAAGGTCTTGGTGTCATACTGTACTTAGCCCTGTATGGCAGTAGTACCTGCATCTGGTGTCCTAAATATCTTTTATTGTAAATAAAAATGGTCTGCTCAGTGGCTGCATATTGTAAAATCTCTGCATGCTTGATATAGTCAGTGGCAAGGTATCTTTGTCCTATGGGTGACACCAACCAGGTGTTGTCTGTCCATAATGTCATTGTTCCTTTCTGGAACAACTCCATAAAGTCCTTCCTGCATGCCTCTTGCACTAACTCTTTCTGCTTCTCTTCATGTGTGTTGATGTTTCATGAGCTAACCCAGTCAGTTGGAGAGTTCATGACTCCCTCATTGCAATTCTCCTCTCCCTCATTGTCTGTGTTCCTGCTGGTGGTCTCACTGTCTGCATCCCCCTCAAGGAGAGAACTGTTGTGTGGGTTGTAGACCTCCAGGATGGCCATGCTGGGGCTGCATGCTGGGTCCAGTGTTATTGGGTCCAGGTTGAGTAGCAGACTGCTGCTTGGGCTGCTCTGGTGGCTTCTTGACACTCATTGTTCTCTGTGCTATTACTCTGCAATACCAGCAGAAGTTTCTGTAAAACCTTGGGTTGAGAAAAAGGGCTGTGAAATTCCTATCAAGAAATCTCTTGAGGTCACCAGTGGGGTCAATACTCTCATCATCTCCTCTGATGGTTTCTCTGTCTCCTAATATTCCCTCTCTTCAGACTGGGATGTCATCTGTCTCAGCAATGGTATTGGTCCTATAAAATAATGGGTGGTTGTCATCAAGGTCAGGCTGCTGTGCTTCTTCCTTGACAGAGTCTGCCTAGGGGTCAGACTCACCAATGGGAGTGGCAGGTTCCCAGAAAGGTGAGTCAGAGGTGGTGGTTCCAATAAGAGTGTCAGTGCGACTACCTTCTTCATTTCTTCTTTGCTTTTCTGCCACTTGTGCTCAGAGATAGTGCCTAAAGAGGGCATTCTCTCTTGTGATTTCATTGTCAATGTGTGCCTGCTCCTCCCAATACTCAGAAATGTTATGGGTATATCGAACTTGGTCCTCTCTGAGAAGGACCATAGTGGCAGGGTTGGTTGGCTATGCTCCTGCTGGTATTATTTGTATGCCCTCTGCTTAGCTAGAATTACCACTAGCTGGGCAGCACTCCAGCTAGTCTGCTTTGTTGGCAGTGGCTCACCACCAGTGGTGCTTGTTGCTGTTATAATTCCAATAAAGATTGTCTCTAGCCCCTGTTCCATTATTAGTCCTTCTGTTATTTGTAGCTATAGTTGATTGAAATCCATGGCCTCTGGAACTTTGGGTTCCTTGAGCCATCCATGGGGCATCCAGAGAGTCTCTAGCACAGCACCCAATGCCGGTGCTAGAGACAGGGGTTGTTGTCCTGGTTGCTGGGATACTGTGCTGGAGGGACAGGATGGAGGTCTCAGATCTGAGTCATCAAAACCCTGTAGCCTAAGGGTTTCCAGAGTTTCAGACAACTGCCAGCAGGGGTTGTGGAGGGTATATATGCTGCTCTTCTTCTTTCCTAAGATGTTCCTCAGTCAAGCTCTCAGGGACATCTTCTGGGCTTGTTCCTTCTGAGGGTCAGAAGGACTGTTGGATAGAGGCAGGAATGTCATGGAGGGGGAGGTCTAGTGTGACATTTCATAGGATAGTTTGAATGTGCTGGAATTCGTGATAGTGCCTGATTGATCAAGCTATAATTGATTGGCATCCATGGCACAGCTGTATGATCACCAATAAACTGATCAAGATTCCTATGATAGAAGCCAGGAGTTTAAAGAACTCATGAGTAAAGTTTGGATTGGAAGGGTTGAGAGTAGGGGGCATTCAGTTTCTCAGCATAATTGGGCTTGAGAAAGAGAAGCTAGAAGCTTTGAGCTAATTGTTAAGCCCAAACTCCACATGACTGATAACATGTGATAAACTAACAGAACCTCACACTTCAGGTTATACTGTTAGAGTTCACTGATATGCTATCAGCATTGTGTGATCAAGGCATTTACAAGAGGCTTGAGATAGGATGGTAGAGAATAAACTTTAGCTCAAAGCTGAGGTATTACAGCAAGAACTAAGCTACTTAAATATTGTTCTGTTATCTAATTATAAATAAACATTTACAAAAGATATTGTCTGTGGTAGAGCTGTTACTGCTGTGGTTACCAAGTTCTCCACAAAAACTGTTGTCTTGCTGTTGTGCTGTTACTGCTGCACTGCCATTTGGAGACAAAAGGAGTATTGTCTCTCTCTTCACAGCATACAGCAGTGCAATAAGACAATGACTGACTGGGTTGCTGAGCTAAATGTTCCCATGGTCCTAAGCACTGGCTTAAGCACTCTGACTAAGCAAAGATAGAGATCATTTTGAGAAAAAAAAAAGGAAAAATAGGAAAAATCATAACACATACATTCAGATCTATAGGCATTTTGACCAGTTTGCAGTCATTCATGCCTATTCACTCAAGTACTTTGAGAATATATGCCTTCTGGGATAGAGTGATAGTGCTCTTGTCTCTATTCCTGTCTATCTTCATGCCCAATATATATTGAATCTCCTTTATGTCTGTGACATTTAGCTTCTTCTTAAGCTCTTCTTTTATTTTAGATATGGCTTCATCATCTGGAGCAAGCAATGTCATGTCATCAACATGTACAGCTATGATTATGGGACCAGAACTCATTTGTCTGATGTACACACATTGATCACTGATCAATCTGATGTATCCAAGTCCCAAAAATGTAGCATTTAATTTGTCATTCCAAACTCAGCCACATTGCTTAAGTCTATATAATGTTAATTTGAGATGTGCCACTTTTCCACTCCCATCTGAATATTCAGGTGGCTGTGCCATATAAGTGGATTCATTGAGTTTATCATTTAAGTAAGCTCCAACAATGTCCATTCCATGAATGATTAGGTTTCTTTGAGCAGCAATTGCCATGAGTAGGCAGAATGTATCCAGCCTAACAACTAGTGCATATATCTCAAAGAAATTAATGCTGAGTATCTGTGAAAATCCTTTTGCAACAAGTCTAGCCTTGTATCTGATGATTTTCTCATCACCATCCCTTTTCATTCTGTAAGTCCACTTGCAATCCATAAGTGATCTGTCTTTGGATAATTCTTCCAGCTGTGATATGCCTAGAGAAGTCAATAGATTGTATTCTTCA
This sequence comes from Guyanagaster necrorhizus, assembly GCF_019112545.1. Taxonomy (NCBI): domain Eukaryota; kingdom Fungi; phylum Basidiomycota; class Agaricomycetes; order Agaricales; family Physalacriaceae; genus Guyanagaster; species Guyanagaster necrorhizus. The sequence continues at coordinate 464,619 of NW_025064909.1, forward strand.
TTCATTGCTTTCTTTCAATAATACAGTCTGGCCTTGTTTTGGCTTCTTCAAGGCTTAATGGCTTATCACTGAGGTTGTCTGCAGTTTTTCCAATGCATGCATAGTCTATTGCAACATTTATGGCTTTCAAAGATGATTCTTCTGAGATATGCTGTTGTTCTGATGTTTTCACAGCTTGTGCACTTGGATTATGAAGTGTCCAGTAATTCAGTTGGATCTTTGATGCAATCTGGGCCAATTTGTCATATGGCTTAATTATTTTCCTATACTATATTGAGAACTTTGATTTGATCAATGATATATCAGGGGCTATTTTCTCTTTTGGTTTAGCATTTCTAGCATCCACAGAATCATCCAAAATGCCATCATTTTCATCCAGAGTCTGCTTGACTTTACTCTCTGACTCCCCTTTGAGTGACAAAGGGTGGAAGACTATATAGTCAGTGTTTATAGGCTCTGTAGTATTGTTTTCAGGAAATATAATATTTTTTGAGATCTGAATCTGCCTGGTTTGAGGATTGTAACATCTTCAGACCCTAGATTCATCTGTAAGATCTGTGAAAATAAATTCCCTTGACTTTAGATCCAGTTTTGATCTCTTGTTATCTTGCTGCAATACTCAGCACTTTACTCTGAATTTCTGAAGTGCTGAAATATCTGGTTTTGTGCTCTGAAACACTTCTTCTGAGGTTAGATCATTTTTGATGGCCCTGATTAGTGATTGGTTCTTCAGGTATGTGGCATATGCCACTGCCTCAGACTATAGAAACTTCAGTAAGTGATGTTCTTCTAGCATAGCATATGCATGCTCTACAAGGGTCTGATTCATTCTCTCAGCAACTCCATTTTGAGATAGGGAGTATGCTGCAGTCAATTCCAACTGTATGCTATTATTCTGGAGGTATTCCTTTACCTCTTCATTGACATATTCCTTTCTATTGTCAATCCTTATAAACTTCAGATTCTTCTCTTTATGGACTTTGATGTATTTTTGATACTGCTGGATTTTCTTTTGAATTTCTGTATCTTGCTTTGACTTCAAAAAATACAGCATTGTCCTCCAGGATTTTCCATCTGTGAAGCTTATATAATATCTTTCACCATGGATACCCTGAGTTTGGGTCAGCCCTCATAGATCTGAAAATGTCATTTCTTCTATTTCAGTATAGTCTCTTTCAGCCTCCTGTAGAAATGGCTTGGTATGATGTTTGGCTTTTATGCAAGCTATGCAATCTGTCTGAGGCTCAGCTGACTCACCTATATCCATCTCCTTGATCATTTTCTTCCTAAATAGTCTCTTTACTGATCTCATATTTAAGTGGCCTAATGTCTTGTGCCACTTTTGCTATGATCAGACTGATTTCATAGCATGGGTCTGGATTATTTCTGGAACAATAAGGTCAAGGCTGTACAGCTTTGATATTTTATCTCCATGGCCAATTATCTTGCTATGTGGTGAGATAATATCCATTCTGGACTCTTTGAATTTGAGTTCAAATCCAGCATCTGTAATGCACCCTATTAATATAAGATTGAATGGTGCATCAGGGCAATAGATACACTTCTTTAGTGTGACTGGAGTGATCTTTTCTCCTTCAACCATTTTAATCTTGACAGTTTCCCTTCTCAAGCCTTTGGATTTGCCTATACCAATGACTTCATATCCTGGAGTTTCAACATAGTCAGAAAAATATAATCTATTTTTGACTATATGTCTAGTAGTATCAGAGTCCTCTAGCCATAATACTCCTGAGAGTGAGGTAAATGCAACATCTGTTGCACAAAATATGTAGTCTTCTTCTTCTGAGTCTGATTTAGCAATATGTGTCTGAGTCTGGCCCTTTCTCTTTCCTTTCCATGACTTTCCAGAATTCTTCTTCCTATTTAGGTAATTTATTCTGATGTGACCAGTTTCTCCACATCTGTAACCTGTGACTTTTGGATTGGGCTTCTTGCCATGTGCTGCAAGTGTTGTGGTCTGATCAGAAGTCTTTTTCTTTAATTAGATGTCCTTCTGAAAAATTCAGGAAATCAACTTATAAGAATCTTTCAAATCAGCAGTGTCCACTGATGAGATAAATGAATTCCATGATTCTGGGAGTGATATAAGCAGTGTAATAGAGAAGTCCTCCTCAACTTTCTGCTTAAGGGATGCCAGCTCCTCCTGATAGGACCTCAAAGTCCTAATATGCTTTTCTATGTTTTCTCCTTCTTCACACTGAGCTTTGAAGAATTTTCTTCTGACAAAGACAATTCCCATAGGTTCCCTGGACTCATACATATCTTTCAGAGCTTTCCAGGCTTCTGCCAAAGTCTTTGAACCAGCAATATATACCAGCAGGCCATCTGAAACCCACAATCTTATTGTTAAAAGAGCCTTTCTATTACTCTTCTTCCAATCTGCCACCAGTGTCATGTCTGCCAGGGCTGGAGTGCTTCCATCTGCATAATCAATTAGTCTTAAATCAGTTAGAATATTGATCATCTTGATTTTCCATGTCAGATAATTTTCTAGGCCCTTAAGAGGGTCAATTCTATACATGGACTAGCTATCCATGCAGTTCTACATGTGTATGTAAAGTATAAAAGGGTGTGAAATGAGTAGTGATATAAGTTCAGTTATAGTCAGGGCCTATAACCTGTTGTAAGTAGAGAGGAGAGTAATGTACAGAGAATTAGAATTAGCCTCTTGAGAGAGAGATGTTCTACTTAAATACATTTTGTATTACTTTGAGATCTTTCTATGAGATACTAAATAAGTCTAGATCATGATCCAAGTCAGCTGCTGCTGACTGGCATTGTATCTTCAAGTACATTCTCATACTTGCTCAGGATTGCTATTCCAACAAAGCTGAAAGTGCTTAAAGAGCTTAGTCAGCTTTTGTTATCTGCTGGTGAGCACTTGGAGGAATTCAGATTCATTGTCCAGGCTGCAGCATCTCTTAATAATGGTGTTGACCTGAGTGAGTCTCTCTGCATACTTATACTGGTCTTCTCACTGACCAGCTTTCAGATATCTGATTTAAAGACATTGATCTCTCCTGACTTTCTAATCTTTGGCAGATCACACTGTAGATTAAAGACAACCAGTACCTCATTCCATTCCTCAGATGGCTCTTCAAGTCTGATTGTTTCACTCCAATGCTAGAGACACTGGACATCTACTATCTCTCTGAGCATGATCTGAACTGGAAAAAGCTCAATGAGATCCTTCAGTATCCCTACTTCTGTGAGCTCAGAGAGATAAAAACCCCTGTCAAGATGTATTATGGTCTTGATGATATTGTTGGACAAGAGCCTGGAAGATATGAGAAGCCCAATGACAGATCCAAAGCCCATATTAAGATAGTGCAGAGTATCTTGAGGTTCATGGAGAAGCTGCTAAGATGCCAGATAAGAGGAATATTACATCTTGTAAAGGCATATTGGCTTTTTGAAGAGTTAATATGGTACATCCTAAATCAGCAGGCAAGGAGAGAGCCATTTTTGAGGAGGATTAGTGTTGCAGTTGGTTGCTTGGGTAGGAGTTGAGCTATTCCATTGTGCCATCTACACTCTCAGACTATCATAAATATGTTTTTGGTATAAAGTCCTTGATTTTTTTTCATTGTTTTCACAAATTTCCTGGCTGTTGCTACTTTTCTGTTCAGAGACCTCACAGTATTTCTCAAAATTCTAGTACTCCTTTGTTCAGGCTGTTGAACATTTTGATGTTCTAGTCAATAGCTTGTTTCTTATAGTGGTATAGAACTGCACAAAAAGCAGAATTTGTGCTTGAGACTATCCTTCTTTGGAAAATACCACTTCCTCATTCACTGCAACCACCACATCAGCAACTGTGCATACCACAAAACTGATGCAAGCTTTGAATTCACTCACACTGATAATGATACACATTCCATGATAAATGACATGCTCAAGGCCCATGGTTTTCTATGGTGTATCTTCAGAGTCTGTAATAATTTGGGAGTTGAGAGGTAGAGATTAGATCAGGGAGGCTGAATGAGGACTCATATACACAGTTATTTTTACTTACAAGAGAGTAAGTTCAGAATTTTACTTTATATTGTACACTCATCTGAAACAGGGTCTCTCTGAATGCTATATGTTTGCAAGGAAAAGAAAATCTTTGAAAATTGGATGCCTCAATATTGACAACTCTCAAACTCATCAATTACTGATGCTGAGCTTCTGATATATGACAGAAGTCACTAGGGATCTGCATTGTCATTCCAAGCCATATAACTCTTTCTTTTTCTATGCATAAGATCAGCTTTGGCTCAGATAAGAAGAAGAATCCATGTGTTTCTTTCCTGCTATTTAATGCAGAATGATGCTAAGACAAGGACAAGTTTAAGTGTTTTCTATCCTAAATGACATGCTATATTATGATTGTAGTATTTTGCCAATTTATATGAGCACAGCAGGTGCTTGAGCTTGCAGTGTGTATTGCAGAATCTTGTAAGTTATTGACATTCTTGACTAAGACCATTGCAATCCTAAACTCCAAACAGCAATCACTGCAATGCTGTGATAAAATTCCCTTCTTTTTGAATCTTGCAGATCATTTTACAAAAACAGCTGATTAGTTGATTATGGATTTCATCAGGAAAAAGCCTTTTGCTATATAGCACTGACCTAGTGCTATGCAAACTACATAACCTAGATATCTTGCTGCTAGGACTATGTAGTATCAGATACAATCCTGTAGCTCTGTGCCTGCAGTATGTATAAGCACATAGCATCTTGGCAGCTTACTCTAGTACCAGATCTCAGAAAGGCTCTGTTATGCTTCTACCAAACACTCACAAATGCTTAGCACTGTTTCTGCTGGGGTCTGAGTCTAGATTCTGGTTCTGGGTTTGTTGTTGGTATAAGAGAATGATGAGAATGATGAGATAAGCAATGAGGATTTCATGAAGAGGAATAAAAGGGTATAGCTGATAGAGATAGTCTGCTGTGGTGGGCAAGAGTATTTGCACCAGATAGTCAGAGAGTATAGTAGATGTATTAAACCTTAGCTCAAGACTAGAGTACATCAGGGTGTACTTCTGCCTTAAATACTGTCTAAAGAACCCTATGCCCTACAGGCAACTATTGTCTGCTTTTCATGCCTTCTACTCATTGTTTGAGGTAACAATGACTGTGCCCTTGCTTTTGTTCATCATTATTGCTTTGCCATACTATCACTATGGTGAGTTTTCCATATGCTACTAAAGAGGTCCTGCATGCATGCAAGATGAAAATAGATACAGCAGAGTGCTATATACTGATCACACCCACACTAACACCCACACAATACTCTTAGTTCATAGAAGGATTATAATGCAATAAAAGTAGTCATAGCAAGGACAAGTGTCTTCTCCAATGAATCCACTGCATGTGAATAGTGATAGCACATGTATAACAGTCCTAGATCTCTTTAAGTCTCAAAGCTTTTTGTTTTATCAAAACAAGAGGTGGTAACAGATGTTGTTGGGCCTCAAGGCAAAGATACTGTAGCTCAATACAATACATCAAAACACTCCCATAAAACTCTCAAAAGATTCTAAGCACAGCTCAGATCAATTCTAAACCTCTAACACACATAATATATGACTCAAAGCTTTATACTCTAAGCAGAAACTAATGACAACATATCCACAAGTGCTAAAAAGCTTAGATCTCTGTACACAAGTTTTCAAACCAATCATAGACTCACAGAATTCAAACCTATGTGATCCAGAGACACAAAACACAGTAAATGCCATCTGATAGGCCAAAGGGTTTGAATCTCTGCCAACCTGTGGAAATAACTAAAGAGCACACACTAATCAAGCCAGAGGGTTTGAACCTCTGCCACCTGTAGCACTGCATATCACAAATACCTCAAAAACTCAAGATAATGCTCTTCAGACACTGCTCTCTTATTCTCAGGCTAGAGTGCAATCCAAAACCTCTTATCAAATCAAACTCAAGTCCCTTGCAAGTTTTTGTGTCTCACTCAGTTCTCAAATCTCTCTTAATAATATCAATAATAAGTCTATTCTCTCACCCAAAGTTACAAACACAAACTCAGAGCTAAAGTGCAAGGCTTTCTGTGCCCAATACACTGCAACTGTGGGGGGTCAGAAACTTGTATTCTACTCATACAATGTGGTATTTAAATACTCTACTGTGGTACTTACTAATACAACTCTACTATAGTGTCTTCAAAGCATGAGACTTCATTCTGGATCCTGCAGATATTATTCATGCACATATTGCAGTTTCCATGCTTATTCTGTTCTGAGTCAGGACTGTGCCTGCTGTTCTCTTGCTAGCTGACATTGGCTAGCTGGCCTAGCCAGGTCTGCTCACTTTCTTGTTTCTCCAGTGAAGCATTCTGACACTGAAGAACTGTTTCAGGCTTTCAGAGTTATCTCTCATATCAGGAGTCAGCCACAATAACTATATTCTCTTTTTCAGTGTCTAGATATTCTATCTGACTGTTATATGCATATCACCAGCCTCTGCATCATCTTGACTGACTATAAATTCAAACATAAGTCCCACCAGACTCTGCCCATTTCCCATTATCCACCAATTTCATTTTACCATTACTATTTCATATTTGTATTTCATACTCTAGTATCTAGACTCTGAATATGATAGCAAATAGTTGACACCTGAATCCAAGACTCCAACTTGGAATTAACTACCAATAGTATATAAACTATGTACAATCATTGTAATTACTCAGTTTGAATATCAACTTGAATAGTCATTCCCACTTCGTGCTCACTTCAGCTCCTCTCTATCTTTGTTAGGCCCAGATGACACATGACTATAACCATGTGATAAACAGACACTGTATCATGTTCATACAATCATGTCTGAGTTCACTATTCATAGATTCTAGTGGTTGTGTCTCAAGGTCAATACTAGTTGACTTGAGGTAGAATGATAGGATTAAGAATAGTTCAAGACTAAAGTTATATGATATTTAACTACACTACTTATATACTATTTGTCTCCTAGATAAATATAGTATCACTAATTGTGAGTGTCTGTGCTATAGTACTTGCTGTCCTAAGGTGTCATAGTTATCTACAAAAGAGAGATTGTCTTGTTGTCAGTGTTGCTACATATTGTGAGACAATGGTTGAGATGCTGACTAAGGCTGTCCTATAGTCTTAGATGCTGGCTTAGGCACTCTGACTAAGTATGAATAGGAATAAAAGAAAAGACAAAAGAAAAAAAAGTGGAGAAAATTGTAATATTACTCTCTCCTTAAGACTATCATCCTGATGGCTTAATTTAAGGATAATTCATATTTGTGTATGGCTGCATCTGCATTCATATGCTTCTCATTGACCTACTGGTTTGATTCAGGCCCATATCCCTTCCAACTGACAAAGTAGTCAGTGGTTGTTGTCATCTTCCTGCCACATGCTTTGACCTGACATGTTTTGTAATTAAGGACCTGATCAATCTCATAGTATTCTTCATCATCAATGAGGTCAAGAGGTGATAGCAGTGATCATTCCTGGTTAGAGAACACAGGAGTGACATATAGAGTGAGAAGAGATTCATTGAACATATCATGGATGCACCATGAGATGAGGAGTCAAAGTTTATATGCTAAGGTGCTAATCTTAGCTAGGATGGGAAATGAGCCCATTTATTTGTCAGCCAATTTCCTTTTAAGATAAGATAGATGAAGGTTTAATGTGTCAAGCCAGACTTTATTGTTGATATTGTAGGTATATGCTGTTTAGCAGTATTTGTCCTATTGCATCTTTATGGTGGCAGCAGCTTTAGTAAGGGCAGTCTGTGTTTTAAGATGAATTTTCACTATTTTGGTGACAAAGTCAAGAGAAGTGAGTGTAGAGATGTGAGATCACATAGTGGTGCTGATATTGAGATGTTGCCTGTAATTAATGAAGAAAGATGTCTTTCCAGTGGCTGAATAGACATGGTTGTTGTGTTGAAAGCTTGCAAGAGCAAGCCACTCTGTCCAATCATCCTTTTAATAGTTAATAAACATGTATAAGTACTTTTCAATTTCCTAATTGACCTGCTCTGTTTGTCCATCCATTTGTAGGTGATACATGATAGAGGCATTGCTCTGGATTCTGAGGAGTTAGTACAAATCATTGAGAAATTTGGAGACAAATTGTGATTCCTGGTCCAAGATAATAACTTGTGATATTCTGTATTTAGAATAGACCTTATTCTGAAGGATCTTAGCCCATTCTTCTGATAATAGTTTGGTAGTACAGGTGATTGGGATGATTGCCTTTAAGAATCAGTCATGATGATGATTGCATCATAGCCATTACAGTCAGATAGTCTCATAATTATATTGATGGAAATGTGAGTCCAGAGACTTGAGAGGACTTTGTTTGGATGGAGTGGTGCTAGTCAGGCCCATGTGGATGATTTGATCCTTTGACAGGTTTCACAACCCTTCACATACTTGTTGATGTCCTGCTCTAGCTTTGGCCATCAATACTCCTGTAATACCAACTCTTTCATTTTTGAAATCCCAGGATGTCTGGTGGTTACATGATTGTGCAACATGGCAATGATCTCCCTCCATAGCATTGATTGCCAGAGAACATAGATGTGTCTGTCATAATGGAGTATCATAGCTTCATGATGCTTCTTTCATGGTTCAGTGATATCATGATTCCCTGATCCCACAAGCTTGGCTGCCAAGTTGCACTTTGTATCCTGGCATGGACTTTCTCCTCTATTGGTATTATCATAGCATGGAAATGTTCTGGCTTTAATAACACCACTTTCTTATTGTCTTTCCCTTCTTGATCATGATCAGATCATCAGCTCAGAAGATCAGCCTTCTTGTTGGCTGCTCCAGCCTTGTGGTGTAGCATATAGTCATACTTAGCAAGTTCAGTTATCCACCAAACTGAGGTTTTGCCTTGCTATTGACTCTGATATTTAAATGGATGGCAAGTCAGAATCTATGAATGGCATACTGCAGAAAATGTCAGATGGTGAGAGAATGGTGAGGTGAATAAATGCATACTCAGCTCTTTCCATTGGATGTGTCAGTGCATTTTGACAGCCTTGCAATGCCTACACATTATTAATCATCCAAACTCCTTTTGATACCTGCTTCATCTGCAGGTATTTCTAAAACAATGGATACCCATCAGTATCTGCAGCAAAAGACAGAAGGGAGAGATGTATATGTATTTTATTTTGTGATTATCACTGAAAAGAAAAGGATTCATATTATTATGTTTAGATCATGAAACCAAGTGATGCACCATTGTTTTTCTAGGATGAGTGTATTGGAGACCACCTGCTATTCCATGGTCAACATTCAATACCTCACCCCATCTTGAAGAATGCAAGCAAGTCTCATGACCTTGTGCAATTCTGAAAAGATAACCATCAACAAGAGAGACTGAAATCAGGCAGAAAGATGACCTACTATTTTTTTTTTGGTAGAAAGCAAACCAAAGCTACAAAATCTTAGTGTTAGATCAAAGTTGTCTGATAAAGAAAACAACTCACTGCAGAGATTTCAACCAATGCTATTAGCACTGAAAGAGAGGAGCAGCTGATATCTTAGAAAGATCTGATTACAAACTCCTCACCAATTCAGTCACTTGCTCAAACAATATACTCAGTACTATATTGCCAGAAAGATGGATGCTGATCCAAGGCCACTATCAGTTCTATCAATGGCAGATGACTGACCTGTCCAAGGAAGAGTCATCAACACTGGCAAGTCATGAAAGGGAGAAAGTACAAAGGCCAAGGATATGTTAAAGTAGTACACCCTCCATGTCACTCTTATCTTATATAATCATAGCTACCAATACTGGAGATCAAAGGTCAATGCTTACTAGCTTTTGACTTTCAACTCCAGATATGTATCACATACTATTTATAATCACTAGCTTTTGACTTTTGACTCCAGACCTGGCTTTTCCACTGTGCTATGCAACCTGCTCTTAACAAGTTATAGGCCTCATGTCTTACTAAGTCAAGCAAACTTTTCATTCCCTCTCATGAACCATTCACTAGATGTTGAAGTCTTGCTCACTTTTTTAAGGGATATCACTATCTATTTAGAAGTTGCATCCACCTATCACAGGCCTCCACACACTCTCTAACCCCAATGGTCTCTTCTTTTTTTTCTCACACTATGATAAATAACTCAGATATCATTGACACTATCAAACATGGCTTTTTCAATCTCCACACTGGCAACTGAAACCACTTTGCACTTTTATTTGAGGCCTACATATGCATCAAGGAGCTATTCAGCCACTTCAATGGCACTAAGGAGCCACCAGAGCAAGTCAACCCTAGTGAATCCACAAAGCTTGAAAAAAAAGAGATGAAAGCTTATCTTCAAGCTTGTTCATCTGCAGCAGGATACCTTTGGCTTTGCATTGATGAATCACAGCATGCTCACATCAGTCTTCTCATGGATAAGCCCACAGCTATATAGTCGAAACTGAAAGATATTCACCAACAGCAAAAACCAGACATCCATTTCAATGCCTATGATGCCTTATTCAGCATTCAGAAGGATGATAGAGAGTCTCTCTCTACTCTTGTTGGATGTGTCTCACAAGCTATATAAGACATCAAAGCACTCTACTCTGAGAAGTTCACCATTGATCAACTTGATGAAGAGCTTCAATCTATGACTCTCATCTATACTCTCCCATCTGATTACAACAATTTCATATCATCAGTCCTTCTTCTCTATTCTCTCAGTCTTAACAAACTTGTTGCTGTCTTCCACACTAAAGAGATGCAGTGCCACTCTCATGACACCACTTCAGCAACATCATTCAAAGCAAGCACTGTCAGAGTCTAAGCCACTTATGTGACATCATCTGATACCATCTGCAGCTGGTGTACCAACTCTGGACATACCAAAGAGGAGTGTTTCAGCAAAAAGAAAGCCAAGGAGTGAGCTATACAGCATGTCCAGGAATGTCAGAATACAAAATCAGGCAAGAAGGTGGGAGAGACAAAGACAGAGAAGTCAAACATTGTGAAAGAGACTGCCAGCTAAGTGAGTATTGATCTCTTGTCTCCAGCATCATCTAACTGGAATATGGACACAGATGCTTCATCTCACATGAGCCATTGTTGAGACTGGTTTTATGTCTGGACACCATATGTGGTTTCAATTTGGTTAGTGAACAACTCAATCATCTATTCAGCAGGCATGGAGACAGTCATGTTTGAGCCTAAATAGAAGAATGGAGAGATCTGTGAGGCTGTTGAGTTTCAGGATGTACTGCATATATCTGATCTTCACAATAACTTGCTTTCACCCTTCTATCTTATACATCATAAGGGATATGAGATCAACATAGCTGAATCATCTATCCAGTTCTTTCAAAACAAAGCACTTCATTTCTCAGCCACTGTCAATGATAATAACATTGGATATCTTAATAGCATCACTCACACTACAAGGCTGATAATCTCAAATACTATGAGCATCTGTCCACTCGACCTGACTCTATAGCATTGACAAATCTGTCACAGAAGTATAAATATTATCTGGGACATGTATAAGAATCAGCTTATCTTAAATATGAAGATAAACAATACACAATCCAATCCTGACCCAATTTGTGAACCCTGTCTTATAAGCAAGCACAAGCAACATAATATTCCTTGAGGGCCCTCACCTTTTTCAACACATCCTCTCACAATTGTATTCTCTGATCTTAAAGGACCAATACCAGTTGCTACACCAGAAGGTTATCACTATTGGATCACTTTTATATGTGGTGCTCTGCATTTTTGGGCTGTTGTCTTGCCAAAGCACAAAAGTGATGCTCTGGCTGAATTTAAATACTACAAAGCCTATGCTGAAAATTTTCATAGTCTGAAGATCTTAGAGAAGTAAGATGATGGTGGAGAAGAGTATATGGGTTGTGAATTTGATCAGTCATGCATAGAAGAAGAGATATCAAGACACTATACTGAGCCTGATAAGCCTTATCAAAATGGAATTGCAGAACATGCAAATCACAATATTGCTGAAGGGGCTATTACTATGCTCTATGAAGCCCATCTTTCTCCCTCCTTCTGGAGACTAGCAGTGCTTTTATTTGTATATGTGTGCAACTGCTGCTCTATAGCACCACTTTCTAAAACAATATTGTACACTGGCTGGCATAAGAAGAAACCTGACATCTCTAACTTGCATGTCTTTGGCTGCTTAGCTTATGTCTATGTTAAAAAAAACAAGTGACAAGGCCTTCAGCCACACACTACTAAATACATATTTGTCAGATATCTATCAGGCACAAAGGCATGGAAATGCTGGAACTCTGTAACCAAGAAGCTTATCATATCAAGCCATGTTATTTTTGATGAGTGAGTGTTCTCAGGAAATACAAAAACTCCTATCAACCTCTTCAGCAACCTATTTTCTTCACTCTCAAATCTGTCAGATTCTCTTATGCTGCCTGATCAAGGGGGAGACCTTAACAATGATGATCTTTCACCTCCAGAAAATCCTTCAGCACCAAATCTCTTATCTCCTTCAAGCTCATCACCTCTAGTATCACCTCTTCCTCATAATGTTATGACTCCTCCTGGCTCACCATTTGATGGATCTCTCTTAGACCTAACTCTATCACTATCACCACCATCTCCAACAGACCTAGGCAAATATAAATACAGAATACATAATAATAGCTTATATGATCCTGGTCCTGGTTATGGTCATGGAATGTGCTGAAATGTCAACAATGACAATCACATGAGAGATGCAGAGAATCAAGCACATACAGCCTTTATAAAAGATAAAACTATTCTTGAAGGCATAGCTTTCTCCAGCCAGACAATAGAGCATCTGACAATGGAGGAAGGACTGGAAGTTGCATTTAAGAGCATGACAGAAGCAGCTTACAAGGCATCTACATATGATGGTGAACCTAAATCCTTCCATGAAGCTATGAAATGTCCTCCAGAGGAAGCTGCAAGTTGGTATGAAGCTGCTATGCAAGAGATACAGGCACTCATTGAAAATAGTGTCTTTGAATTGATGAAATGCCCTCCAAATCAAAAGGCAGTTTGGAGTCACTGGGTATTCAAAGTGAAATGCAATGCTGATGGATCAATTGAGTGCTATAAAGCAAGGCTTGTTGCAAAGGGATACTCACAACAACCTGGCTTTGATTACACTGAAACCTTCTCTCCAATGCCAAAATGGACTGCCCTACAAGCTGTCCTAGTACTTGGTGCCCTCAAGGATTTAGAGCTATGAAGTGTTGACATCTCATCAGCATTTCTCAATGGTGAGCTGACAGAAGAGGTGTATATGGAGCAGCCAGAAGGTTTTGAGGAAAAAGGAAAGAAATGGGTCTGGCACCTCTTCAAGTCTCTATATGGACTAAAGCAAGCTGGGAGAGAATGGCACAAAAAGCTACATGCAACATTGACCAATGCCATGAGTTTTGAACAGGTAAAATGTGAGCATAGTGTCTGGGTTTACAAGAGGGACAGTGAGCATATCATCATTCCAGTCTTCATTGATGACATGACTATTGCCACAAAGACACCAGATGGTGTTGCAAAGGTCATCAATGATCTCAAGAAGCACTTCAAGCTTTGAGACTTGGGTCCAACATCTTACCTCCTTGGTGTCAAGATCAAGCATGACTAAGCCAACCGAACACACACTCTCTCTCAGTGCTAATACATCCTAAATATTCTGCAACATGCAGGATTGGCTGACTGCAACCCTGTTCTGACACCTTTGGATCCAAACATAAAACTTACAGCAGATCAGTCTCTCAAAACACCAGAGGAATATGAGACAATGTGGACAATCCCATACCTGAATGTGCTCAGCTCTGTGGCCTACCTCACTATTGCTACCAGGCCTGATGTTGCCTATCCCATGAGTGTACTCTCATGATTCAGCAAAAACCCTGACACAGCCCACTGGGAAGCTCTCAAATGGCTATTATGCTATCTGAAGGGCACAGTTGACTATCACATTGTCTACTCTCCCAACTCTGAGTCAGATTCATCAGTCTTTGACTTCAAGACTTATTGCAATGCAGATCATGGGGGTGACAAAGATAGTGGGCATTCTACAAGTGGCTTCATTGTCAAAATGGGTACTGGAGCCATTAGTTGGATGATTCATCTTCAGGCATTTGTGACACTCTCAACAACAGAAGCAGAATACATTTCAGCCATGTCTGCTGGTCAGGAAATCCTTTGGCTTCACAACTTGTTTACAGAGTTTGGCTATTCACTCACTAATGCCTCAGTCCTCTATATTGACAATGAGTCTGGTCTGTCAGTTGCTCGAAACCCTGAACATCATGGCCGGGTTAAACACCTTGACCTTTGATTCTATTGGCTGTGCGATGAAGTTGAAAAAGGGTGCATCCATGTGGTCCACTTACGAACCGAAAATATGCCAGCCGATGCCTTGACAAAGGGATTAGGAAGAGAGAAGCTCAGATACATGATTACCTTACTCGGACTTGTCTCAATACCTCCGTAGACATGTTCGGTTGAGGGGGAGTGTTGAAGTAGCACACCCTCCATGTCGCTCTTACCTTACATAATCGTAGCTACCAATACTGGAGATCGAAAGTCAACGCTTAGTAGCTTTTGACTTTCGACTCCAGACCTGGCTTTCCCGCTGCGCTACGCAACCTGCTCTCAACAGGATAGTCGTCGAAACGACCGCACGCATCTACCACGACGCTTGACGTCGCTCACCGTTCCAGTCGGTCAACGACCTCATTGGGAAGATGGATGGGTATCACTACCCATCGCTGCGTGCCGATCCACGGCCTGACCAATCATGAGATTGACCGTGGTCACCAAGTCGCTCCATTCACACGACGGTGAGTTCGCTCGGCTGAAATCAGGAGCACCATGACACGTCAAGTAGAAGGAGCGATATGGTAACCGACAGCGACCTGGATAGTCGCAGAGCGACCGCACGTATCTCCCAGGGCCTAGAGAGACGTTGACCTAGGAAAGCATCAGCAGACGAACTGAAGAAACGGTAGGGAAGAACGTACACATATGTTGCTGATTTCGACACGGATGTGGTGCGATGAGCCACTCAAGTTGTGACGCCGACAGTACGTTCACTAAGTAGATTCTACGTAGAGGAACCTCGTAGAATCAACGACTATGTGTAGAGTGAGGGATTGCTCGCTCGTAATGACAGCAGTGACCTACCACGAAGGGGTGGCGGAGAAGGATAGGCACAGACGAGGATGAACGTCCCACGGCTGCTGAAGAGAGGCCGAGGGCGTCGTCGTCTCAAGAGTAGCGTTGAGTATGATAGTTCATTGCTCAAAGGCAGGAGAGGATGGGAACCCAGAGAGAGAAAGCGAAGCTTTTATACCTTGAGGACCAGTTGTCGCTTGTTTGCCTCATGTTTTCGCGCCATATCCAAAAGGATCAATCAACGAGCGTCTATCACTATTTTTCCATCTTCAGACAAGTCTGGACTCAGGGCAGTCGGCTGATGAAAAAGATAAGCCATACAGGCTGTATCTTCGGACTGCCCCGAGGAACAAAGGCAGAGCCCAAATAGAGGGAACGCGAGTCAAGGCGGCCGTCTGGTCGAAAAGAAGGAACTCCGAATTGGGCGAGCCGAATTGGCATCAATTCGTACACGTGATCGCATGTTGACTGGAATGGACGACAGGCCTCTATGGTCGATCCTTGCCACTCACAACCAGCATATCGATTTGGTCCTTGAATTTGGAGACGGTTGGTTCTTGTGATGGTTCCAATATATTTTCATTTTAATGGCGACTTTCTCAAACATATTCCACCCAAGAGCCACTCGGGCTCCAGCAATTTTACCGGTCGTCATCACCAAGGATATAGCACCTACCATCGATGGCACATTATGCTCCGGAATCAGGCACTGCCTATATCTACCCTGAATTTAGTGCCTTCGATTCTGCTTCCAATTTGGCTGTGAATTCATGGAGGTGTATTTGTCCGTCAGAGTTGAACTGGGCGCTGTAGAGCCTGACCAGATTCTAGAGGCTGTCAAGACATATCTATCAAACTGTATCTACACGTTTCAATCTTCGAAGGACTAAAGGTCACACGGCTCCTGACAACGTTTATTAATTCCGAGTCATGACTCGGGAGTCATTGAGTAACTAATAGTCCCCCCTGCACGCCTCCCGCCACAGATACTTTCCACAGTAATTTCTTCTGTTCAATGCTGACTTGTTTCATGCTCTGCCGTTGTTATCTGCCGTGCAAATCTTTCTGCTCTTATTCGCATAATCTTTAGCCACGATTCTGTCGACCTCGACTGAGCGACCAAACTACGGAAAGGCCATATCCTTGGATGCCATAACTTTGATTCAGGATCTCTCTCTCAATTCGCTCACGTAAACTCACACCAATTCTCTCCCACGAACCGCCACACCGACTTGGAGCCACAGTGAACTGCGAAGAAGAAACCAGCACCAACATATTATTGAAGATCAAAGGGTATAGAAGTAGTAAGTTCCACGATCAAGACAAAGTCCAACTGAGCTCATCGTACAAGACAGCTTACGCACGCGGAACAGTCACCAAATTCGCTTTACCATTCACCCACTCCGTCGCACTAATCCACGAACTGTCATCCAAATCCGTGTCTTCAAAGCCAGCTGGAGTGGTTTCGTCCAGCGTCTTCCACGAGTCATCCGTGTAATACGTTTCCGATGTCCCATCATCATACGCCACCAAAACACCCGTGCACTCATCGTAGCTGCAAGTTGCGGTCACACAGATCAAGGTGATGAAGAGGGAAAGAAAACAGTCGCGGTGATGACGATTTTCCCACAGACAGAAGCTTTTCCGTAGGGGGATGCGATAGTCTTTCGGAATGGTCTGTGAACGAGAGGGTCTACCCCAGCGGCGTATGGATCCACTTGACTCCCGTCATATTCAAGGCAAGGAGGAGTGGAGGCGTCCCGCAAGGCGCCCTCGCCGTAGGTCCCTCAGACACTGCGGCAGCCCAAGCTGAATCATCGAAGCTCGGACTAGTCCAGCCACCGTGGGGCATAGCTTCAAGATCGTCTTCCGGGTGGTGTCAGTGACAATAGTCTGGGTAGTACCATCGCTGTAGTCCACAAGGGTCATAGCGATGAGATAATGGTAGTGGCGGAGGAGATGGTCTTACGCAATGGACGTGCTCCTACATGCACGACATCATTGGCACCAGTCTGCTCCCCCGACAGCAACATTTTGATATAGAAACCGACATTAAATGCATTTCAATATATTTCACAAGCCATGTTTTTGTACAGTCCTAACCACGTATCCTCTATTAGCAAGTCTAGAGATCATTACATGGGCTAGTATGAATTATGCAATAGTCGTGGGGGTCTTTACCAGTAGATTTAAGCGGGGAGTACAAGGTTAAAGCCCAGGTGACGTCCGAAAGATTCCACCATGGCTTCAGCCTGGATCCACACATCATATGGCTTCCTGTCGAAGGACCCGTGTTCGATAAGCTTGGACAAAGGTGTGAAGCTAAAACTTCCGTTCAACTAGAGTTTCTCGTCAGATAGAGCCTCGTCAAAGAGAAACCATGGAATGGCCTTCTCTCCCTTGGGAAGATAAATCAGCGATTGTTCATCGATGATGCTGCTCTGTTATGGAACCTCCTTGAGGGAGGATATCCACCACCGGAGGCAATCGTTGGTGCGTCGGAAGTCGTTCGTACCATCGAGCGGAACCTTGACAAGAAGATTTCTTACTCCACATAGCCTGGGGATCTGTTAACTTGTTTCGCATACTACATGAATGTTTGAATCATCCTTCGTTTACTGTCCCGTTTAGTCTATGCTAGGTTGTTCGAATATCTACCATCTGTCTGACTCTCTGTCGAAGATGAGATGGCTTCGATCGCCCACAGCGATTTCAGGTCTCACAATGAGGTCAATGCTACCTAAGCGGCAAATCAACGACTCTAGACCTATCTCCTGTAGAATGTACATCTGCAACACTAGGGTCTGCAGAACACCGACGTGGTCATCCAGCATTCGCAGAATCGATGGGATGGGAAATGACTGTAGTGAGTCAATGTCGGTACGTAGATGCTGCAAGCTCAAGTATGTTACCAAAGGTGGTAAACGTTCGAGTAGGACAGAGCTCCATATACCAGTACAGACATGAAGGTACTCCAACCGCGGGAGATGTCCGACGACGTCGTCCATAAAAGGGATGGAATAAAATGTGAAATCTGAATCGACAGTCAAACGACGGAGAAGTTTGAGTTCCTTGAGAATCGGGGGAAGGCATGAAAGTGGGGTATTCCCCCTTTCGGTAGTACATCGGAAGTCGAATCGTGTCAGAGTCGATGACAAGGAACTAATTGGGAGTGATAGTAGCAGTTCACTTAGAACGTTGGTATATATTCCGAGTCTTGTCAACGGAGGTAAAACTGGGACTTCCGCATTCAAGACTACAGCCACCATCACCCCAAGGCATACTTCTCTCAAAGAAGGGAGAGAAGCGAAGAGATTGATCGTCTCTAGTTCAATGACGGAAGTGGTTATGACGAGAGATTCAAGCGCAGAAAGGCCGGTCGCACAGAGCTGCCTGATGACATCTGGCAGAATCACATCTTCCAAGCACAAATCACCGAAAATGACACGGAAAGACCGGATGTTTCCCGGAGGGAGAAGGAGAAGCCAGTCAAAATCTGCAGGTGTCACTGGGATGTTTGGCCGGGGAAATGCTATTCTCAAGGACAGCGTGTGGATGTATGATCGCGCAGCCGCGCATGTCCGTAGTGTAGAGACGAGTAGCGGAGCAGGGTATATGAACCGCAGGCTGGAGTACAGGCGTCTGCGGGATGGTTCAAGCCAGGTTTTACAGACAATTGCAGTGGATGCAGCGTCTGGTTTGTCCAAGCCTGATACGATCTCTTCAATGATCTCTGGAGGGCAAAGTTCAGCAGCCGAGGGCTGACGGGGATGATTGCACAAGTCATTATTTTGGAGAGGCATTGAAATTCTACACTTTACATTAGTTGCTTTCATTGCCGATTGCACGATGCCTACCGATGGTCAATGGCTCTTTGAGGTTGTGCCATATCTTTGGACCAGTGAATTATATGAAACTAAAGATGTCGATGAATCTGAATTAGTATTCAATTTTTATTCAAGGCTAGTCTCACAGAAAGGGTGGGTCGCAAGGCTCTGACCGAGTACAGGCTTGCGAGTCGTTGACTGAGAAGAGCGTGCGCACCTGTGGTAAGTCACAATGTCACACCTGTTACCCGTTCCTGCTTTGATCATCATCCAAGTCTGCCGCGTATTCTGTCCTTTATATCTGCATTGAGCCAGACTTAGCACCTGAAAATCCACAGTGAGAATTGTTCTCGTCTGGGCCGTGAGAACTATGAAACTTGAATCTTGAACTTGAATAATTGGCGTGAATGGGTGATGGAGATGATTCCCTTCAATTCATGTTTCTCTGGTTGAAGAGGTACCTATCTCTCATCTGGATAGTGGTTCCTCGTTAATTGGTTCAACGTCTAGATGCCATACATGTCCTTTCGA
>NW_025064909.1:484599-511141 GCF_019112545.1 Guyanagaster necrorhizus
AGGACCGAAGTTACCATCGGGCTTAGTGTTTTCGAAGATGATCTCTGAGGGTAAGACATCGAACCATCGTTACGTTTATAGACCTAACTGGACGGCTACTAGCTTTTGTCCTCCTGCCAAAGTCACGCTACCTTGACAACATTGGGCTGTGCAAGCCCACCCTTTTATTTCATGAAACGTATCAGCCAGATTTCCACACAAGAACGATGCTCCCCACCGAACTGTGTAACCTCGTCATCGACCATTTCCATGACTCCAAGCCATCCCTCTTAACATGCTCCCTCGTCCGCCGTGCATGGGACCCCGAATGTCATTTCCATCTCTTCCACAAGGTCCAGCTCTGTCGCGACACAGCTGATTCGTTCTTCCAGCTGATCGAGAGCCCCCATGCTATCCTCGCTTCAGCCCATATACGCGAGCTTGATGTCGCGCAGAATTCCGTCACTGAAGGTGGAAGTCTCGCAGGCGATCTGCTTGATGGTCGGGCGTTCCAGGGAGTCTTGACTCGATGTCCTGCAGATGTCTTTGAGCATGTGCAGAAGTTGTCGGTGACCTGCGTTGGCCGGTGGACACTCACCGATGCAGAGAAACTGAGTATTGGGCATCGATTCAAGAGTGTGACCGAGCTCCGGTCGTGGATGGTTGTTTTCCAGACGGATGAAGAGTTCCAAGCTCTGATCACTTCGATCCAGGCGCTGAAGTCTTGTCTTTGCAGACTATACTGTTCCGGGCCAAGGATTCGGAGGAAGATCACTCGGATGCCAAGCTCACACTTCCAGCCAACTTAGATACAATCTCGCTCAACGACGTGTCCAACCCTCGTGTTATACGTTCCTTGATCCCATGTCCGTCTCTCCGAGTATTCATGTGTCACTATGTGAACTTTGTTGACTTTGAGCTGACAGTGGCTAAAGAGTTCGGACGGCTTTTGTTATCTTCTGGCAAGCGCTTGGAGGAACTCGGGTTCACCATTCCAGGCTGCAGCGTCCCTCAACAACGGTGTTGATCTTGGTGAGTCCGTCTGCATACTTTTACTGGCCTTCTCACTGACCAGCTTTCAGATATCCGATTCAAAGACACCGACCTCTCCCGACTTTCCAATCTTCGGCGGATCGCACTGTGGATTGAAGACAACCAGTACCTCATTCCATTCCTCAAACGGCTCACCGAGTCCGACTGTCCGATTCCAACGCTAGAGATGCTGGACATCCACTGTCTCTCCGAGCATGATCAAGATTGGGAAAAGCTTGATGAGATCGTCCAGTATCCCTACTTCCGTGAGCTCCAAGAGATCAAAACCTCCGTCAAGGTGTATTGTGGCATCGAATATATTGGGCAAAAGCGTGTATGATACGAGAAGCCCAATGATGGGGCACAGTATCACAAGGTTCATGGAGACGTTGCCAAGGTGCCAGGTGAGGGGAATACTACGCCCAGTGGATGACTATTGGATTTTTGATAATTCGATGTTGTACGGACAAGTCGGCCGGCAGACGAGGAGAGGGCGGTTTTTGAGGATGATTAGTGTTGTCGGTTGGTCGGTTGGGAGGGAGTTGAGCTATTCCATTGTGCCGTCTACACGCGTTTTTTCCTGGTCGTTGCTTCTTTTCTGTTCAGCGAGCTCACAATTCTAGCACTCCTTTTTCTGGCTGTTAAACATTTTGATGTCCCAAGTCAATGGCTTGCAACCGTGGCTAACCGGGGTTGTCTTTCGGCAATTGCCGCATCTTTCACTACAGCTACCACCACCACTCCCTACTGCTACACACCATAATGGACAAGTCTTTTTGGTCAATCATCCAATGGCTTCCCAATGAAGTACTTTCTGAAGTCCTTCGGTTCTGTGCGCCCAGGGAGCTTGCTATTTTACTCAGGGTCGCAAAGCTGTTCAACGGAATCGGACTGCCTTTGTTATACCGCGATGTTTACCTTGGCATAAGCCAGGGAAAACGGGCTTCGGTTCTTTCTTTCATGGCGTCTATAGAACGGGATCCAGCGAGGGCGCGAATGATAAAGGGAATTCGGATCATAGCTTTAGATTTGGAAAAGTACGCATTGGTAATGAAGAGGCTGTCGGTCTTTGAACTCACGCTGTTACAGCATCGAAGCCGTTACCCCTATTATGGAGGGTATCAGAAACTTCACCACCATTGTCCCCGCCATCGTTCAGCTGACAAACATAGAAGTCTTCCGAATCGTCTGCGAATTCGACGAGGAGGCGTTGCTCGATTTACTCGACGTGGCCTTTTTCACTAAAATCCACACCCTTACTCTTGCCTTCAGTGGACTCCTCCACCCTTCTCAAATATCACCCTTCATAAACAGGCACCCGACGCTTCGCAGCGTTTCACTTCAGTCCAATTCAGTCTTCGGTGACAATTTTTCCGTTTTCCTATCAGCATTCCCTCGCATAGAATTACTGGAACACATGTCCGCTCCTTTCGAGTACTTCCTCGGCGACATACCCAGTAAGAACTTGACTTCTGCCTCGATCGATTTCAGCGTATATGGAAGGCCGGAAATCGGGAGGACCTTTGTCTCGCTTGCTAATTCTGCTGCGAAGGATAGTTGCAAGACACTCGTTTGCACCACCCAAGGCTCATACACGCCTTTAATGGAATACATATCCGGTCTGATGCCGAAAATCGAAAACCTCACCATCAGGTCTGGCCCTCTGCCTCGTTTTGTACGTGCCTGTCTTCTCTTCGTAGGCCAAATGTTCATCAGCACTCGTTTACAGGCATCCTTTGATGAATTGGCCAAGCTCAAACATCTCAAAAAGTTTACTCACATCACAGTTGACAAGGACGACGATGGATTGCAGAAAGCAATTGATCGCGTCGACGACCAACTGTTTCATGGAATGTCTTCGACATTGAGTCTGTTGAAGCTATGTACGCATGGGAAGTTCTGAATAACTGAATGCTATATTCATTCTTCTTCGTAGACGGAACAACCTGGTCACGAACAAATGATGGCTGGATCCGCACCAAATCCTAGTCTACGTAATACAGAAGATCTTCGACCGTCCACGGAGACCCCTTATGGCCCGCTTTTGGTGGTGCATCAATCTGCATCGCCACCAGAAAATCATGCACTAGATCGGCTGCTGCGATACCAGTGATATCCGCTGGGTGCCGTGGTCAAGTTACACCGTAATATGAAATAATCTAAAAACTTACCATGGTCGTATGCTGGGGCAACTTCGACGATGTCAGCGCCACTGTTAACAGGTTAGCAGAGTGCAGTTTGGATGGAGGGACGACGCACACAAAGTTTAGCCCTGCCAAGCCACGGATAATCCGCTTCATCTCGCGTGTGGTCCATCCGCCGGCTTCCGGCGTTCCAGCTGCGACGCTTGTCAGAAATTATGGAATTATCGTGTGGGTGATTCTTGATGCTTACTGGCTGGTGCAAACCCAGGATCTGAGAGGCAAAATGTCAGAGGGTGCTTCTTTCCGTGAGACGGCCACTTACCTACGACGTCGATGTCGAGACTGGCGAGAGGGAGTTGAGGGGTATGATCTTCAGTATGGGGACATCCCTCACCTCAAGTATACAGGACCATTGCCTACACGCCTTCGAATGGCCTTTATCACGTTCTTGATGCCATAGTCATCGATATCTTCTGCGCTGATTACCTGGAAGCCCACAGACTCATCGTGGGTGACTTGTGTTGGACCCTTTCTATCTATCAGCATTCATGATGCGATAACAGTGCTGGGTACACGCACGCGCATCTTGCTTCTGATACCTCCATGTATACTGGTGTTGGTCATCAGATGTTCTTCATAAGCGATGGTGAAATACGATCCGTGGGTGATACGCTCTTGGTCAGTCCTGCCTTCGACAGCGCCGGTGTCCATGTGGGAGTCGAAGTGGATGACGGACACGGGCCCGTATATCTTGTACAGGGCGCGCAAGATGGGAAGGACCTGTTGCATCCACGAGCGTTGTATGGAATATGATAATGACACTCGAACAGCTTACAATCGTATGATCGCCGCCTAACGTGACGATACGCGGATGTTCTACACCATCCTTAGTCAATGCAGATGTCCTAGTAGCCCCGACTGCAGGCCTATTGAGCAACGTCGTGTACGCGACTTCCATTTGGTCGATAGCTTTCGCGTTATCCATTGGCGTCACCGGGACCTATTCACGAATGAATCAACTTCCAAGGATAACCACCTCGCACACGCGCGCGTACATCTCCACAGTCGATGATCACCGAGCCTAACCCTCCAGGATTAGTCTCCCATGATAGGTCCCACGAGTATTCGCCAATCGACTGCCTCCTGCTCCCGCTCCTGATAGCGTACGGCCCGAAACGCGCTCCTGGGCGGTAGGTCGTCGTGGTGTCGAAGGGCATACCGAGGATGGCGATATCGAAGGTGTGCAATGCGTCTTCGAGGCATTTGTGGTAGGGCAAGTGGGCGTAGCTGGTGATGCCGGAGAATCCCAGGTCTTTTTGGGGCCCATATTTCAAGGACCAAGGCTCGTCCAACTTGAGCGGCTGCTGGGACTGAGCCTGCGCGAGGAGGGGAAGGAGGAGTAGAGGGAACATCGTAGCCATATGGGTGATTGATTGGGAGTATCGATCATACTTTATCAAGTGGAAATAGAGATAAGGACTCTCATGGCGATGCCGGCGGCTTCAAAATATCATAGATAGCGCCGTCTGTTCATACGCTTATCATTGGTAATAAATTATATATCCTTCTTCATAATCTTCATGCCTTGGCCAATCGTTCGGGTGTGGGTTTGAAACACTCGGGAATCTTGGTCTTTTCCCAAGGTTCGCCTTGTATCAAAGCTGCAAGACCTTTGGCACATGCGGGTATACGCGCCATTCCTTTGTTCACGTTAGTCGACGACTATATTCGGAGAGATGAATCATACCATGGCCATTATGACCCGCGCAAATGAACGCGCCAGGTTTATCGTACAATTCGCCGACGAATGGGACCTCTTGAGGGCAATGTATAAGTCTTCCGATTGTTTGTCTTCAAATACACTTACTTTCAAGTGTGTATCCCATAGTCCCTGCCATCACGGTTAAAAAAAAAGGGGGTGTTCGCAGCAGATACTCCAACTACCCACCTGTCCAGTCATGTAAGAGTCCTTCACCCACTGCCTCTGTTCCCCAGTTTTCAAAATGCACCGGCATGGCGGTCTTCAGATGCTCAGTGATCTCAGGAAGCTTCACGCTGTCGTCCGTCTGCCCCACGACATCCGAGTCAGGTACCTTGAACCTTCCGCCACCGATGATGATGATGCCGTCCTTGGGACGCTGGATCATATAGTCAAAGTTACCCTGTGTTTTTTTCTAGTGAGAAGGATTTTCATGGCTCTGGGTTAAAAACCAGACGGACGTTACCCCACTGATATGAACACGTATGCGTGAGCGCATTCTTGCCGGAGTATGCCTTGGTGGGGACGATGGCTGAACACTGCCCGCGTACGGGGATGATTTTTTCAGCAAACTCGGGTAGGAGCGTAGCGGTAAACGCGTTGGTCGCGTATACGACCTTGGTTGCCGTGATAGATCCTCGCGGGGTCTCGATGACCCACCCGCCTCCTCCCCCGTTCGGAGCTGGGTTCACCGCCGTAGCTGGGGTAGACGTCTGCAAGTTGAGACCGTATTTATCGATGCACTGAGTGAAAAGATGGGCGACGAGTTTGTAAGGGTAGAGCGAAGCGGCGGGGAAGGCAGCTGCTAGGACGCATCCGGGGATTCGAGTGAGCTGGGAAGCTTATAAGGACAAGGATAGGGGAACGCCGATAATTTGAGACTCACACGTTTCGCTTCCGCTGGGTCAGAATGCCAATCGATGATGCCGTCAGTAGGACCGCCGTCTGCTTTGAACGCGTTGTAAGACTCGGTGAACTGGTCGGCACACTCCTGGTCCATGGCGACATCAAACGACTTTCCTCGCCACCAGTCGCAGTCGATGTTTTCCTTCTCGACGAGTTCGGTGACCAAGTTGAGGTTGTCCTGTTGGGTAGTCAGACGCCAGCTCCGATGGGATAAAAGGATGCTCACCATCTCATTCTGAATCACCTTCAAAGCCTGTTCTTTACCGAACCTGGCTTTGTACCTGATGTACCCTGTTTCTATCATGATCACCCCGTTCACTAGCCGACTTAAACAAATCCCAACGCACCTCGATAACAGTCCGGCCGACAGTGGCCACCGTTCCTGCCGGTAGCGCCATCACACACCTCTCTCGCCTCCAACACGACTACGCTCTTCGGAGGGTTCTCTCCTGTGAGGAGAAAGTACGCTGTAGATGCACCCGTAATACCTGAGCCAACGATGACGACGTCTGCCGTCGTGGGCAGTGCTTCAGTGGTACGATGTCCAATGAGCGGCGACGAGCGGACGCCCTGCAGCCAGAATGAGAGACAGGCATTTGGACCGGGGAATCCTGGAACGGACATGGTGTGTTTTGGAAGAGTGGAAATCTGTAGGGTGCGACATAAATATATGAAGGCGCTTATCAGAACACAAACATAAGTGGCCACGGGGAAATTCGATACGAGATAGAAGCGAATCATCACCAAATATGTTGGATTTGATTTCCTACAGGGTTGTAATTAGGTTCCAGAAAAGCAGGTCAATGGTCATCATCATCATCAGTAACGACGGAGCCCTGCGGTGGAAATGGAGCAAGAGAAACAAATGCCCTTGTTTCATGGTTGCAGTTTCGAGCTCAAAAAGTGAGATGGAGAAAAAACCTTTTTTTCTTTCAGCCTCCGAACACGACGCCGCGACGAGTTGAACGAAGGGTAGCATAAAAATCTATTCAAACTCTGGATAAACAAATCTCCTGCGAGAAAAATGAGTTATCGAGAAGGTATGGATTCTGGTAGGGACACGAACCTCAATTTCTGTCATCGGTCAGCCTCAACAACTTCAGTTCTGACGGCTCAGTGGATGCTCAACGTCCAAGTCTTGGTTTTGAGTCAGGTTCGAGCCTAGACTCCGGGTTCCCGGGCCGTTTGGAATATTCCGGCAGCTTCATAGGCAGCTTCTGTCGGCTACTTGCCATCACTTCAAATTACAACGACCTTTCCGCAGCGTCTTTCCGTGATTTTGTTTGTCAACTTCCCGCATATAAGATCACTAATTGAAACCCGTGCATCTCTGCTCTTCTGGTCACGACAGGTAGGCAACCAGACTTTTTTCGAGCTCCAGCAAAGTTTACTTACCATCCATTTATAGTTTGTAGCTACCGAACGGTGATGGGCACACAGAATGAAGCCATTCGGGCGATGGAGCGTGTTACTGAATGCGAGCCTTCGCTGTCCTTTTGCTCAATAAGTCGACTTTGGCTTCTATCAGCCGTACTGATGGCACGGCCCGATGTCAACCTAGCCTGACCGCTAAAACAATTTTGACATCTGCCCATGCTCATGCCTGCCACGTTGGCATTTCTACTCAACAGGATGAAGCGTGCAAGGCCTCGATAGAGTCCTGGATATGTTATGACCTGCGGTCGTCAAGGGTCAGGCTCTTTCTCTCTCTCACGGCTAGGCGTCGGCAACCGTCAACGATGTGACGAGTTTCGGTTAACGTCACTTCATCGATCTTCTTCGAAATTACATCAAACTTTATCGGACTAGATTTTCGTTGGCCACTTTTTCTAGGAAAGAACATATTGGACTATCAACGCTATGGTACGATGTTTTTTGGCCTCCTGGCAGCACTCCGATCTAACTTGTCTTTCTCTAGTGCCTAGGAGCCCGGATCCGCACTGAGGCCGTTCAATCTCGTTCTCATCAGATGCAATCAAGGGCAACACGAATGTTTTTTTGGAATAGTAACTGAGATATAAGTCAGAATGTTTGGTCGATCACGACCCTGTCAATCACGATGCGACCTCTCTCAGCAAAGCCCATCTTGTTTCTCATCATCAAATGGTTTTCGGATGTTGTATTCGCCCATGGAAACACCGAACGCTGCGTAAGCCCCATTTTCACTCTTCGAGGCTCTCCCCTGACAGAGATCAGTGCAAGGAACTTTCCTCGTCTCTCCACGTCGCCACACCTGGCTCACAACATTATGACACACATTTAAACACTTACTTCTCACTTGATCAAGGTCGCATGCAACCCGCTTGCGTTGTCTTTCCCTCGGATGCCTCTCAGGTGTCCACGGCCGTGTCTGTGGCTTCACACCACGCGTGTCGGTTTGCAGTCAAAAGTGGAGGGCATATGGCCTGGATTGGCGCATCCAACATCGGTGCCGACGGATTCGCGATTGATCTCGAGAACATAAACACGCTGACTATCTCTGATAAGGGCGATAGCGTGGCTCTAGGATCTGGATTGCGCTGGAAAGACGTATACGACTATCTCGAGCCTCTCAATCTAACTACAGTTGGCGGTCGGATGTCAGGTGTTGGAGTCGGAGGGTTTATTCTCGGTGGTGTGTGGACCTCATCGCTCCTTGCAATGATGAGAATACTGATGATAATCTTAGGTGGCATTTCTTTCCTCTCATACCGACATGGGTTCGCCAGCTCGAACGTTATTAATTTTGAGGTGGTCCTTTCATCAGGAGAAATTGTCAACGCCAACTCAACGAGCCACCCAAGTCTTTACTGGGCTCTGAAGCTTAGCAGCACCAACTTTGGGATCGTCACACAATTCACCATGTCCACGTTCCCTATGAATAACGTCTTTGGTGGCGCTCAAGTCTTCGCGATAGAAGAATCTCAAGCACTAGTGCTCTCCCTTGTCCAGTCTACAGCTTCCCTCAATAAAAATCCCGATCAATCACTCGGCTTGCTTCTCACCTGGTCGGCTGCTGTGCAGCGATATGTCGTCTGGGCCCCACGCATCCAGGTAGACACCTCAAGTGTGCCTCCGCCTCTTACATCTGCTTCGCCTCTTCTTGATACTCTCAGGATAACCAAACTGAGTGACATTTTCACGGAGTGGTCTGGCGAAGAGTCTTCCATCCGCGGGTACAACGAGTGGCTGACCCTGACTATCAAGATAGATAGTCAGCTACCGCTAGATATCTTTGTGAAGGGCCAAGCGCTCTTTGGACCCTTCATCGAACGAGCTGGATATCATTGGGGCTTCGCCGTCCAGCCACTTTCGCGACGAATGATTCGGGAAAGCATGGACAGGAATGGCGGTAACCCCTCCTCGTTGTCTCCTAATGAAGATTTGTTCGGTCCGTTTCCCCCTTCTTGAGATCTCGGACTATACTGATGGGAAAGATTGTGTTAGTCTTGCTGTTCGTTTCCTCGTGGACGGATCCTGCTGATGGCGAAGAGATGCGCACTGTGATTCGACAGTTGGCAAGTTGGTCTCAACAGGAGGCGATCGAGAGGGATTTGCTGGAGGATTTTGTCTATATGAATTATGCCTCGGGAGTGCAGGACGCACTCATGAGGTCCATCGGCCCCGAAAATCTCTCCCGCATGCTGGATATCCAGAAGCAGTATGATCCTGGCAACGTCTTTGGGACGCTTTGGTCGGGAGGGTTCAAGTTGCGAGACCCGACCGTGGATGTTGCTGACACGCGTCGGGACATATCGGAACTGTAGGCACTTCTGATGTGACAAAGAACGGCTTGGTAGGTATGCAGCATCACACGACAGTAAAAATTTCTTACGGTACAAAGAGAAGTAAGGATACGGTAAAGATCATAGAAAAAGTTGATGAATTGACACTGCAGGTATACTTAATATAGCTTCAGACTTTGTAAACCCTTATCTAAGCCCCCTCATCGACATCCCGTTGCTCAGAGCCAGGACAAAGAAGGACGCAGAGTCTTCCAAAAATGCTCGCCAGCCGTCCTGCCATATCCAAGCTATACTATCGGATGTAATAGACACCGCGCTTGCAATGGAATCATGGACCAGGCCATGACATCAATGACTGAGGATTTCCTTGTGTGCTCCTACAAAACGTCATGTACATCGAAATTTATCGCTGAGTGCTATAGACACATTGACGGTGGCGTGTGTAGAAGTATCTGCATATACCACAAGTACTTCGGTGTAGCAAAAGAAAGTCGATCAAGCCGGTTACGCAGAGCTGGCTAACTTCAGCGCGATTCAGGTGATTGAATAAACGCACGTCCTCAACACAGAACTCCCTTCGAAATCAAGTCAGGTGCACGAAACAACAGTCAATCACACTGATTACAAATGGATGGCTAAAATAGCTGGGTAATCGTTTCACAAGAGTTCCCATTTAATTCAGAATTTTTCCACGGTCTTGTATTCTTCAAGTTTGTGCTCTGGCTATCCAATGATTTCGAGCAGAAGGTTTTAGCTACGATCCTGTGGACGACTATCACAGCTTCAGAACCATATCCTTATGTGGTTCAATGTCCGTCTCTATTCGCTTGCACAACAATTCTCCTCCATGAAGAACCGCAACACCAACTCGAAGCTATAATCACCTGCGTATTGCAGAGACGACGACACGAAAAGAAACCAACACGGCTCTGCATAAGCCTGACACCAGGGCCGGGCTTTTCAGAGCTTGGCTTATTCGGGCTTGAGCCAAGCCCTGAAATCGCTAACGTCGTCGTCGGACAACCCAATTGCCGGAATTGAATGTCAATTCATACTCTTTATCTCTCTCGCCTTGTTGCGCCATAACATTAGCCAAAGATGCTCATGCCTTATCGTAAAGTTATATCAGATTCATTTCCACTATCAGGGCGTACACAAGAATGATTTGGTGATCTAAGTAGAAGGCTTAGGTCGGGGTTTCTGCTTGGGTCGTTTGAGACTTCCACTGCCAGTTAGGGGACTCCAATGGATCCTTGTACAACTCTACATTTATTTTGGTCAAACAAACGCAACCTGAAGGAGATATTCAAAAAACTTCACATGAGCGACATGTTCCATTCTTCCTCCTCCTCTGAATCAGAATCGGCCGCAAGCTGTTGTCCAGCATTACGTTCAGCTGACTCGCCGCCAAGGGCAGCTTCATTGAGAGTTCCAGATCCTGTACTGGACTGAGATTTCTTCTCTGACGTGTTGTTAGTACTCGCCGCTGCATTATCCACAATCGGCGTTTGCGATTTTGACCCGGCGGCCGTTGGTTCTCTAGAAGCGCCAGGTCAGATGGTTCGTACAATCCAGAGAAATAAGCAAACGTTTTGTCTGATGAAGCCATTCGCTCTGTGTGGATCGATTGCAAGAACAAGCGGATCTATGGATCCAAATAAAATTGTTAACATACATGCCGTAAGAGCGAAAATCCGACTCTGAATATCATTTTCAGAACTTCACAAGAAAGTAGTGCGAACGCTGCTTTTCGGATCATTGAACGAAGTAATGCCGAAAACATGCTCGACATCGCCTTATGTACCATAGATAGTGTGACTACTCCCAACCGCCTCGTGAGCTTCCGAGGATCGATAAAGCTCCCAGTGACAGAATTCCGGCTTGTCATCCCTTTGACGCAATGAGAACAAGGGTGTAAAGAAGCTTGGTCGCTGGAAACCTAATAATATCGCCCCAACATATAATCGGAGGCTCGTAAAAGGACGTACTACTACTCTCCCCGAGAGCTCTCCATGGTAAAACCCTCCGTGCCATTGGCTTGGTTTAAGTCTAGTCGGTGGTCTAGTTGGGGGTTTCGGTCGAGCAATCCCCCTCGCAATGGGACCATTAGGACGTCCTGCCAACCGTACGACACTATTAAGGGCCATGAAAATTAGAACCTCTCGTGAATTGCAAGCTACTCATGCTACTGACGTTGCAATTGTTCTTATTGCATGGCTAACTTGTGTCTTGTGTCTTTCTGAGGACTTAGATCATCACCATTGGGGCCTTGAGGACGGGCGACAGTAGTGGTAGTTATTTACAAGCAGAGCGCAAACAAGTTCGATCTCTTAAGCTCCCATTCCCACAAGGTCAGCATCTCGTTTCGAATAGAGAGAAAGAGAGGCAAACTCTATACCCAGAAGAATGTATATAGCAAACGTTACCGCCTCGCTTGACTGCAGTCTTTTCTCCATAAACACCTGGAGAACTTTTGGGCTAAATCCAAGAGCACCTCAGGCCAGGAAAAACTAAGAAAACGATGAAAAATAATCAACGACTTTACGGCGGAGACTTTGAAAAAAGGAATGAAGTAGTAGTTGCAGAGAGGACATCTGCATTGGCTAAGGATGGTGTGGAGCATCCGCGTATTGTCGCGCTAGGCGGCGATCATACGATTGTAAGCTGTTCGAGTGTCATTATCATATTCCATACAACGCTCGTGGATGCAACAGGTCCTTCCCATCTTGCGCGCTCTGTACAAGATATACGGGCCCGTGTCCGTCATCCACTTCGACTCCCACATGGACACTGGCGCTGTCGAAGGCAGGACCGACCAAGAACGTATCACCCACGGATCGTATTTCACCATCGCTTATGAAGAACATCTGATGACCAACACCAGTATACATGGAGGTATCAGAAGCAAGATGCGCGTGCGTATACCCAGCACTGTTATCGCATCATGAATGCTGACAGACAGAAAGGGTCCAACACAAGTCACCCACGATGAGTCTGTGGGCTTCCAGGTAATCAGCGCGGAAGATATCGATGACTATGGCATCAAGAACGTGATAAAGGCCATTCGAAGGCGTGTAGGCAATGGTCCTGTATACTTGAGGTGAGGGACGTCCCCATACCGAAGATCATACCCCTCAACTCCCTCTCACCAGTCTCGACATCGACGTCGTAGGTAAGTGGCCGTCTCACGGAAAGAAGCACCCTCTGACATTTTGCCTCTCAGATCCTGGGTTTGCACCAGCCAGTAAGCATCAAGAATCACCCATACCATAATTTCTGACAAGCGTCGCAGCTGGAACGCCGGAAGCCGGCGGATGGACCACACGCGAAATGAAGCAGATTATCCGTGGCTTGGCAGGGCTAAACATTATGTGCGTCGTCCCTCCATCCAAAGTGCACTCTGCTAACCTGTTAACAGTGGCGCTGACATCGTCGAAGTTGCCCCAGCATACGACCATGGTAAGTTTTTAGATTATTTCATATTATGGTGTAACTTGACCACGGCACCCAGCGGATATCACTGGTATCGCAGCAGCCGATCTAGTGCATGATTTTCTGGTGGCGATGCAGATTGATGCACCACCAAAAGCAGGCCATAAGGGGTCTCCGTGGACGGTCGAAGATCTTCTGTATTACGTAGACTAGGATTTGGTGCGGATCCAGCCATCATTTGTTCGTGACCAGGTTGTTCCGTCTACGAAGAAGAATGAATATAGCATTCAGTTATTCAGAACTTCACATGCGTACATAGTTTCAACAGACTCAATGTCGAAGACATTCCATGAAACAGTTGGTCGTCGACGCGATCAATTGCTTTCTGCAATCCATCGTCGTCCTTGTCAACTGTGATGTGAGTAAACTTTTTGAGATGTTTGAACTTGGCCAATTCATCAAAGGATGCCTGTAAACGAGTGCTGATGAACATTTGGCCTACGAAGAGAAGACAAGCACGTACAAAACGAGGAAGAGGGCCAGACCTGATGGTGAGGTTTTCGATTTTCGGCATCAGACCGGATATGTATTCCATTAAAGGCGCGTATGAACCTTGGGTGATGCAAACGAGTGTCTTGCAACTATCCTTCGCAGCAGAATTAGCAAGCGAGACAAAGGTCCTCCCGATTTCCGGCCTTCCATATACGCTGAAATCGATCGAGGCAGAAGTCAAGTTCTTACTGGGTATGTCGCCGAGGAAGTACTCGAAAGGAGCGGACATGTGCTCCAGCAATTCTATGCGAGGGAATGCTGATAGGAAAACGGAAAAATTGTCACCGAAGACTGAATTGGACTGAAGTGAAACGCTGCGAAGCGTCGGGTGCCTGTTTATGAAGGGTGATATTTGAGAAGGGTGGAGGAGGCCACTGAAGGCAAGAGTAAGGGTGTGCATTTTAGGGAAAAAGGCCACGTCGAGTAAATCGAGCAACCCTTCCTCGTCGAATTCGCAGACGATTCGGAAGACTTCTATGTTTGTCAGCTGAACGATGGCGGGGACAATGGTGGTGAAGTTTTTGATGCCCTCCATAATAGAGGCAACGGCTTCGATGCTGTAACAGCGTGAGTTCAAAGACCGACAGCCTCTTCATTACCAATGCGTACTTTGCCAAATCCAAAGCTATTATCCGAATAGCCTTGATCATGAGCGCCCTCGCTGGATCCCGTTCTATAGACACCCTGAAAGAAAGCGCCGAAGCCAATTTTGCCTGGCTTATGTCGAGGTAAAGATCGCGGTATAACAAAGGCAGTCCGATTTCGTTGAACAGCTTTGCGACCCTGAGTAAAATAGCAAGCTCCCTGGGCGCACAGAACCGAAGGACTTCAGAAAGTACTTCATTGGGAAGCCATTGTATGATTGACCAAGAAGACTTGTCCATTATGGTGTGTAGCAGTAGGGAGTGGTGGTGGCTGTAGTGAAAGAAGATGCGGCAATTGCCGAAAGACTACCCCGGTTAGCCGCGGTTGCAAGCCATTGACTTGGGACATCAAAATGTTTAACAGCCAGAAAAAGGAGTACTAGAATTGTGAGCTCGCTGAACAGAAAAGAAGCAACGGCCAGGAAAAAACGCGTGTAGACGGCGCAATGGAATAGCTCAACTCCCTCCCAAGCGACAAACCGACAAGACTAATCCTCCTCAAAAACCGCCCTCTCCTCGTCTGCCGGTCGACTTGTCCGTACAACATCGAATTATCAAAAATCCAATAGTCATCCACTGGGCGTAGTATTCCCCTCACCTGGCACCTTGGCAACGTCTCCATGAACCTTGTGATACTGTGCCCCATCATTGGGCCTCTCGTATCGTACACGCTTTTGCCCAATATATTCGATGCCACAATACACCTTGACGGAGGTTTTGATCTCTTGGAGCTCACGGAAGTAGGGATACTGGACGATCTCATCAAGCTTTTCCCAATCTAGATCATGCTCGGAGAGACAGTGGATGTCCAGCATCTCTAGCGTTGGAATCGAACAGTCGGACTCGGTGAGCCGTTTGAGGAATGGAATGAGGTACTGGTTGTCTTCAATCCATGGTGCGATCCGCCGAAGATTGGAAAATCAGGAAAGGTCGATGTCTTTGAATCGGATATGAGAGCTGGTTAGTGACAAGGCCAGTATAAGTATGTAAGGGGACTCACCAAGGTCAACACCGTTGTTAAGGGACGCTGCAGCCTGGATGGTGAACCCGAGTTCCTCCAGGCGCTTGCCAGAAGATAACAAAAGCCATCCAAACTCTTTAGCCACTGTCAGCTCAAAGTCAACAAAGTTCACATAGTGACACATGAATACTCGGAGAGACGGACATGGGATCAAGGAACGTATAATACGAGGGTTGGACACGTCGTTGAGCGAGATTGTATCTAAGTTGGCTGGAAGTGTGAGCTTGGCATCCGAGTGATCTTCCTCCGAATCCTTGGCCCGGAACAGTATAGTCTGCAAAGACAAGACTTCAGCGCCTGGATCGGAGTGATCAGAGCTTGGAACTCTTCATCCGTCTGGAAAACAATCATCCACGACCGGAGCTCGGTCACACTCTTGACTCGATGACCAATACTCAATTTCTCCGCATTGATGAGTGTCCACCGGCCAACGCAGGTCACCGACAACTTCTGCACGTGCTCAAAGACATCTGCAGGACATCGAGTCAAGACTCCCTGGAACGCCCGACCATCAAGCAGATCGCCTGCGAGACTTCCACCTTCAGTGACGGAATTCTGCGCGACATCAAGCTCGCGTATATGGGCTGAAGCGAGGATAGCATGGGGGCTCTCGATCAGCTGGAAGAACGAATCAGCTGTGTCGCGACAGAGTTGGACCTTCTGGAAGATGTGAAAACGACTTTCGGGGTCCCGTGCACGGCGGACGAGGGAGCATGTTAAGAGGGATGGCTTGGAGTCATGGAAATGGTCGATGACGAGGTTACACAGTTCGGTGGGGAGCATCGTTCTTGTGTGGAAATCTGGCTGATACGTTTCATGAAATAAAAGGGTGGGCTTACACAGCCCAATATCGTCAAGGTAGCGTGACTTTGGCAGGAGGACAAAAGCTAGTAGCCGTCCAGTTAGGTCTATAAACGTAACGATGGTTCGATGTCTTACCCTCAGAGATCATCTTCGAAAACACTAAGCCCGATGGTAACTTCGGTCCTCTATATGTAAGATAAGTTCAAGTTCCTTTGACATCCTAGCGGGCAAACCATCGAACTGCCAATCTTGGATTGAAAAAACCAACCGCTGGTTGGGGGATCGTTTACCCTTAAAACGGTTCTATTTCGCGTCACAAGCTATAGCACGCAGGATGGCATTCCTGTAGGTACATTTGCGCCGTCATATTAGAACACACGCCGAACAGCCGCCACATACAGGAGACTGTGCAATCGATTATTGTTATATGCCATCCAGTGTTAAGCCAGAGTTCCAAATGGTTTTTGTCCAGCAGTCTAGAGCGTCGCTAATCTGCTCCGTCAGTAAGACACGAGATTATACTAGTAGTGCTAGCGTTAGCCAAAGTAGAACATGAAATATATGATGGGTATGAATATGTCTCGAAAGGATATGTATGGCATCTAGACGTTGAACCAATTAATGAGGAACCACTATCCAGATGAGAGATAGGTACCTCTTCAACCAGAGAAACATGAATTGAAGGGAATCATCTCCATCACCCATTGATGCCAATTATTCAAGTTCAAGCTTCAAGCTTCATAGTTCTCACGGACCAGACGAGAACAATTCTCACTGTGGATTTTCAGGTGCTAAGTCTGGCTCAATGTAGATATAAAGGACAGAATACGCGGCAGACTTGGATGATGATCAAAGCAGGAATGGGTAACAGGTGTGACATTGTGACTTACCACAGGTGCGCACGCTCTTCTCAGTCAACGACTCGCAAGCCTGTACTCGGTCAGAGCCTTGCGACCAACCCTTTCTGTGAGACTAGCCTTGAATCAAAATTGAATACTAATTCAGATTCATCGACATCTTTAGTTTCATATAATTCACTGGTCCAAAGATATGGCACAACCTCAAAGAGCCATTGACCATCGGTAGGCATCGTGCAATCGGCAATGAAAGCAACTAATGTAAAGTGTAGAATCTCAATACCTCTCCAAAAGAACGACTTGTGCAATCATCCCCGTCAGCCCTCGGCTGCTGAACTTTGCCCTCCAGAGATCATTGAAGAGATCATATCAGGCTTGGACAAACCAGACGCTGCATCCACTGCAATTGTCTGTAAAACCTGGCTTGAACCATCCCGCATACGCCTGTACTCCAGCCTGCAGTTCATATACCCTGCTCCGCTACTCGTCTCTACACTACGGACATGCGCGGCTGCACGATCATACATCCACACGCTATCCTTGAGAATAGCATTTCCCCGGCCAAACATCCCAGTGACACCTGCAGATTTTGACTGGCTTCTCCTTCTCCCTCCGGGAAACATCCGGTCTTTCCGTGTCATTTTCGGTGATTTGTGCTTGGAAGATGTGATTCTGCCAGATGTCATCAGGCAGCTCTGTGCGACCGGCCTTTCTGCGCTTGAATCTCTCGTCATAACCACTTCCGTCATTGAACTAGAGACGATCAATCTCTTCGCTTCTCTTCGTTCTTTAAGAGAAGTATGCCTTGGAGTGTTAGTGGCTGTAGTCTTGAATGCGGAAGTCCCAGTTTTACCTCCGTTGACAAGACTCGGAATATATACCAACATTCGGCGTGACCTGCCACTATTCCTCCCAATTAGTTCCTTGTCATCGACTCTGACACGATTCGACTACCGATGTACTATCGGAAGGGGGAATAGCCCACTTTCATGCCTTCCCCCGATTCTCAAGGAACTCAAACTTCTCCGTCGTTTGACTGTCGATTCAGATTTCAGATTTGATTCCATGCCTTTT
Source organism: Guyanagaster necrorhizus (assembly GCF_019112545.1). Taxonomy (NCBI): domain Eukaryota; kingdom Fungi; phylum Basidiomycota; class Agaricomycetes; order Agaricales; family Physalacriaceae; genus Guyanagaster; species Guyanagaster necrorhizus. Next base: position 502,529 of record NW_025064909.1, read on the forward strand.
ATGGACGACATCGTCGGACATCTCCCGCGGTTGGAGTACCTACATGTCTGTACTGGTATATGGAGCTCTGTCCTACTCGAACGTTTACCACCTTTGGTAACATACTTGAGCTTGGCGCATCCAGGTACCGACTCACTACAGTCATTTCCCATCCCATCGATTCTGCAAATGCTGGATGACCACGTCGGTGTTCTGCAGACCCTAGTGTTGCAAATGTTCATTAGACGGCAGCTAGATCTGCAGTCGTTGATTTGCCGCTTAGGTAGCATTGACCTCATTGTGAGACCTGACATCGCTGTGGGCGATCGAAGCCATCTCATCTTCGACAGAGAGTCAGACAGATGGTAGATATTCGAACAACCTAGCATAGACTAAACGGGACAGTAAACGAAGGATGATTCAAACATTCATGTAGTATGCGAAACAAGTTAGCAGATCCCCAGGCTATGTGGAGTAAGAAATCTTCTTGTCAAGGTTCCGCTCGATGGTACGCACGACTTCCGACGCACCAACGATTGCCTCCGGTGGTGGATATCCTCCCTCAAGGAGGTTCCATAACAGAGCAGCATCGTCGATGAACAATCGCTGATTTATCTTCCCAAGGGAGAGAAGGCCATTCCATGGTTTCTCTTTGACGAGGCTCTATCTGACGAGAAATTCTAGTTGAACGGAAGTTTTAGCTTCACACCTTTGTCCAAGCTTATCGAAGACGGGTCCTTTGACAGGAAGCCATATGATGTGTAGATCCAGGCTGAAGCCACAGTGGAATCTTTCGGACGTCACCTGGGCTTTAACCTTGTACTCCCCGCTTAAATCTACTGGTAAAGACCCCCACGACTATTGCATAATTCATACTAGCCGATGTAATGATCTCTAGACTTGCTAATAGAGGATACGTGGTTAGGACTGTACAAAAACACGGCTTGTGAAATATATTGAAATGCATTTAATGTCGGTTTCTATATCAAAATGTTGCTGTCGGGGGAGCAGACTGGTGCGAATGATGCCGTGCCCGTAGGAGCACGTCCATTGCGTAAGGCCATCTCCTCCAGCACAAAATGTCTGGTCTCCACCACTATCATCATCTCTTCGTAGGTTTCCTCTCTTCACGAATGTATAAACGCTACTAACACTCTCGTAGCGATGACTTGTACTCCATCGTTGTCAACGGAAATTAAATTGGAGCAAGAAACGGTTACAAAAGCTCAGCTGTCTACACCGCTGGACTCGAATCTGAAGGGCACAACGTCTTCGCTATTTCCGTGAACAACACGGGAAGATCTGCCGGTCTCATTGCCATGACCCTTGTGGACTACAGCGATGGTACTATCCAGACTATCGTCATTGACACCACCTGGAAGACGATCTTGAAGCTACGCCCCGCGGTGGCTGGACTAGTCCGAGCTTCGACGATTCAGCTTGGGCTGCTGCAGTGTCTGAGGAACCTACGGCGAGGGCGCCTTGCGGGACGCCCCCACTCCTCCTTGCCATGAATATGACGGGAGTCAAGTCAATCCATACGCCGCTGGGGTAGACCCTCTCGTTCACAGACCATTCCGAAAGACTATCGCATCCCCCTATGGAAAAGCTTCTGTCTGTGGGAAAATCGTCATGACCACGACTGTTTTCCTTCCCTCTTCATCACCTTGACCTGTGTGACCGCAACTTGCAGCTACGATGAGTGCACGGGTGTTTTGGTGGCGTATGATGATGGGACATCGGAAACGTATTACACGGATGACTCGTGGAAGACGCTGGACGAAACCACTCCAGCTGGCTTTGAAGACATGGATTTGGATGACAGTCCGTGGATTAGTGCGACGGAGTGGGTGAATGGTGAAGCGAATTTGGTGACTGTTCCGCGTGCGTAAGCTGTCTTGTACGATGAGCTCAGTTAGACTTTGTCTTAATCGTGGAACTTACTACTTCTATACCCTTTGATCTTCAATGATATGTTGGTGCTGGTTTCTTCTTCGCAGTTCACTGTGGCTCCGAGTCGGTGTGGCGGTTCGTGGGAGAGAATTGGTGTGAGTTTACGTGAGCGAATAAGAGCAGAAATATTTGCACGGCTTTATCGCGATAACCAGAGCACATAACAACGGCAGAGCATGAAACAATTCAGCATTGAATAGAAGAAATTACTGTGGAAAGCATCAGTGGCGGGAGGCGTGCAGGGGGAACTATTATTTACTCAATGACTCCCGAGTCATGACTCAGAATTGATAACCGTTGTCAGGAGCCGTGTGACATTTAGTCCTTTGAAGATTGAAACGTGTAGATACAGTTTGATGGATATGTCTTGACAGCCTCTAGAATCTGGTCAGGCTCTACAGCGCCCAGTTCAACCCCGACAGACAAATACACCTCCATGAATTCACAGCCAAATTGGAAGCAGAATCGAAGGCACTAAATTCAGGGTAGACACAGGCAGTGCCTGATTCCGGAGCATAATGTGCCATCGATAGCAGGTGTTATATCCTTGGTGATGGCGACCGGTAAAATTGCTGGAGCCCGAGTGGCTCTTAGGTGGAATATGTTTGAGAAAGTCGCCATTAAAATGAAAATATATTGGAACCATCACAACAACCAACCGTCTCCAAATTCAAGGACCAAATCGATATGCTGGTTGTAAGTGGCAAGGATCGACCATAGAGGCCTGTCGTCCATTCCAGTCAACATGCGATCACGTGTACGAATTGATGCCAACTCGGCTCGCCCAATTCGGAGTTCCTTCTTTTCTACCACGACGGCCGCCTTGACTCGCGTTCCCTCCATTTGGGTTCTGCCTTTGTTCCTCGGGGCAGTCCGAAGATACAGCCTGTATGGCTTATTTTTTTCATCAGCCGACTGCCCTGAGTCCAGACTTGTCTGAAGATGGAAAAACCGTGATAGACGCTGGTCGATTGATCCTTTCGGACACGGCGCGAAAACATGAGGCAAACAAGCGACAACTGGTCCTCAAGGTATAAAAGCTTCGCTTTCTCTCTCTGGGTTCCCATCCTCTCTTGCCTTTGAGCAATGAACTATCATACTCAACGCTACTCTTGAGACGACGACGCCACCCGCCCTCTCGTCAGAGGACGTGGATGGCGATCCTCGTGTGTGGCTGCCTTTCCCCGCCACCCCTCTGTGGTAGGTTACCGACGTCGTTGCGAGCGAGCAATTCCCTCACTCTACACATAGTCATTGATTCTACGAGGTTCCTCTACGTAGAATCTACTTAGTGAACGTACTATCGGCGTCACAACTTGAGTGGCTCATCGTGCCACATCCGCGTCGATGTTATCATTAATCGGCAACATATGTGTACGTTCTTCCCTACCGCTTCTTCAGTTCGTCTGCTGATGCTTTCCTGGGTCAACGTCTCTCTAGGCCCTGGGAGATACGTGCGGTCGCTCTGCGACTATCCGGGTCACTGTCGGTTACCATATCGCTCCTCCTACTTGGCGAATCATGGTGCTCCTGATTTCAGTCGAGCGAACCCACCGTCGGGTGAATGGAGCGACTTGGTGACCAAGGTCAATCTCAACATGATCGGCTAGGCCATGGATCGGCACGCAGCGATGGGTAACGATACCCATCCATCTTCCCAATGAGGTCGTTGACCGACTCGAACGGTGAGCGACGTCAAGCGTCGTGGTAGATGCGTGCGGTCGTTTCGACGACTATCCTTGGCCATTGTGCCCTCTCCCTTTCGTGATCCGACGGCATTGATGACCCTTCCTTGGACAGGCCGGTCATCCGCCTTCGATAGGGCTGATGGCGGCCTTGGATCGGCATCCATCTTTCCGGCGACGTAGTGCTGAGTACATCGTTCGAGCAAGCGACCGAATCGGTGAGGAGTTTGTAGTCGGATCTCTCTGAGGCGTCGGCTGCTCCTCTCTTTCAGTGCCAATGGCATTGATTGAAATCTCCGCAGTGAGTTGTTATCTTTATCAGACAACTTTGATCTAACAAGGAGATTTCGTAGCTTCGGTTCGCTTTCTGCCAAAAAAAAAATGGTAGGTCGTCTTCCTGCCTGATTTCTGTCTCCGTTGTTGATGATTATCTTTTCAGAATTGCGCGAGGTCCTAAGACTCGCTTGCATCCTTCAAGACGGGGTGGGGTATTGAACGTTGACCACGGGATGGCAGGTGGTCTCCAATACACCCACCCTAGAAAAATAATGGTGCGTCACTCGGCGTCACGACTTGGACATGACGATATGACTGTTTTTCTTTTCAGTGATAATCACCAAATAACATACATGTACATCCCTCCCCCTCGTCTTTTGCTGCGGATACTAATGTGTATCCATTGTTCTAGAAATACCTGCGGACGAAGCAGGTATCAAAAGGAGTTTGGACGATTAATAATGCGTAGGCGTCGCAAGGCTGTCAAAATGCGCCGACGCGTCCAGTGGAAAGAGCTGAGTATACATTTATTCAACTCACCATTCTCTCGCCGTCTGACATTTTTTGCAGCATGCCATTCATATATTCCGACTTGCCATCCATTTAAATATCAGGGTCAATAGCGAGGCAAGACCTCGGTTTGAAAGGTACGCATTTCCCGGGGGATAAGACGGGGGCAGATGCGCGCTGCCTCCGTCTGGGTGCTCCCTTGCCGTGGGCCCCGGGCTTTCCACCAAACGCACCTATACCATCGCGTCCGGTTTGTCACCTCATTCCGGTTGGAAGTTGTCCGTACACAGAGAAGCCTTTGAAGGCTTACTCGCCGTACCGACCTTGCTTCTTTCCCTCCTTTCGATCTGGATAATCAGGTTGGTACGACTCTTTGCTGTGCTTATATTTATTGAAATCAGTTGTCTCAGTTCTGCCTTCGCTTTATTGGTGGTATCTTCCACGCGTATGTTCATTTATTACACTTCCTTCCTTCTGTCTCTCTTACGATTTTTTCCCTAGATCCTCAAACTGCGACATCACGATTTCACGACATTAAGAATCAAACACCTCAATCGAAGGTCGATCACATCTTTCGTCCAGCCGCTTACAAGCTAAACTCTGGCAACACAATATCGCTCACGTCGGCCGCCAAAAGTATTGCTATGTCAACCACCTTGTAGGCGAGTGAGTGCTTTCAATGAAACGCCAACATCATCACATCGAGTGAGCTCGCATCCCAAGAACAATAAAAGTACGTCGACCTTTTGTTTTGATCTATTCTTTATCTGATCGTGGTGCTTTTAAGGGACAGACAAACTATCAACTCTTGTGTGAAGTGCTCTATAAGCGAGTGATAGCCTCTGCGTGAGGCGCCAACACAACGACAATACGCAGTATTGTCCCCTGGGGGATAGAACGGAAGTGGGTGCGCTCCCCTCCGTTCGGGTGCTCCCTTGACGTGGGCCCCGGGCTTGCAGGCGTTGTACGGCTGCCTTCGGCGCTGTCTCGCCGTACCAAACGCACTTCGCACTTCAGCGCATCCTAGATATTAACTCAATGTAGTATTCAATTTGCATAAATTCTATCCATAATATATCAAAATCATGAAAGTCTTTAGTCCAAATCCAGCATATTCCCCTCTTCGTTCAACCAAGCTAACCGACCCAATGATCCATGTTGATGAGTAGCACGGGGGAGTCGCGAACGCACTGCCATCCCTACGAGCACGCAACTTTGTATGATGCTGTATCCAAGGGAAATCTGAACATGCAGCCGGGAAAGATTGTTCATCCACAAAGCATTGTCTAGGTCGGTCCAATATGGATGGTCTCTATCAGACAGAGAGGCATTGCTATCAATGCGGATTTTTAGGTTCCAGAGTGAGCTGGGATGGCTGAGTGTCTTGGCCCACCACTTGATAGAATGTATATAGTCGCGCCGCCTGTCCAGAACGAGGGTAAACGTGAGGTTGGAAACATATGGCATCTTGAGGGCGGGGAGTTCCTCATCTGCCATATCATGAATCAGCGATTGAAGAACACAAAAAGTATAAGATTAACGTACGCATGGCTATGCACCTGAATGTTATCTCTCTGGGTCGGGCAATGACAGGAGCGAGGTTAGCAAAGAGATCCTTCGTCCCCGGAATAGGATTGTTCAAGCCGGAAATTTCCAGACAATTCACCGACGACAGCGAAAAGGGGCGGTTTTGGGCCATCAGAAAGCGGAGGAGGGGCGTCGAAGAGTTGTCGAGATGAAGTGTTAGAGAACTGACTGATGGATTCAGTCTGCCTGGGATTCTGTTATACACTATGGGGAAGTCGTCGAATGTCACTCCTTCGATGGATATTATGGTGAGGTGGGAGTAGGAACTCAGAAGAGTAACAAATTCATTCTGGCTGCAAGTAACATTGTCTAGAAAGAGCTTCTTGATAGTCGGGAAGGACATAAGCGCTGTGTGGTACTCGGAGCGGTCTTCCCCGAAGGCGGACCACGCAACTCCATTGATGGCCATAGTTTCCACAGGCTTTTGTCCGCGTACGTCCGCAAGGTGCCGTAGCAAACGAGACAAGCCCCCGTCATAAACACCATTTCTTATCTTGCCGCAGATATAGATGCGGCTGATGTCATAAGTTACCCAATGTTGGCGTTCGCACATCTCAGTATAAGTCGGTAAGGACCGAAGGCGACGAGGTCCTATATCATGGAAGGGTTTGACCATGGCTCTGTATATACATTAGTCATCACATACCATGGGGAAAGAATTCATAACTTACAGGGTGTATATAAGGAAGAGGCTTCTTAATAGGTGAGGGGGTTGGAGAACGGGAAGTGTGAGATGGTCGCAAGAACCACTTGCATCCCTTTATATGTCGTGGGCGATGAATGAAGGCCACAGGGCTGCGGTCCGATACAAGACAACCAACAAAGCACAGTGACGGCCAAAGAGTCTGACAAAGGCTGAAGAGAAAACCATTGCTAGAGCTCTTTTGCTGAGCTCCGACCCCCTGTGGACAATATCACTCACTGCTAAAGAGATGCACACATGTGAATTGCAAGGTAACCAGGCGAAGAATTTCCTTGTACAAAGTTTGAAAGATCCGGTGAATTCCAAAAATTTCAGAGCCGAACATTGAATAAAAAGGTTCCGGGATCTTGCACTTGGTCTTGTTATCGAAACACAAGACAGTTGAACGGTCGAAGCACCGGCAGTGGGTGAATAGGAACATTACATTTAGATCCCAATTTCAAAGAAGGAGACTTTGTTGTTGCTGTCTCCGTCTTTTTGTAAAGGTGGCGGGTCGACGATGTCGATGCTGGCCTACAGAAAAAGACGTTTGGCTCTAGAGAATGCCTAGCTAGTCAGCATAAAAGTTTCAGCATTAGTGCTTACAGAACATTGACTATCATTGAAGCCATTGTGGCTGCACGGACAGATTTCAATGAGTTGCTGTCAGAGGTGCGCCTCAGAGGACCACAGTCGCTTGGCATCGAGTCCATAATGCGGTTCCGAGTACATGCTGGGTATGCCGTCTCTCAGCTCCTTCTCTGTTACACTGCAAGGCCTCGGAAGGGCTATAACATCTCAGGCCGCAATGAAGAGCATTAGGAAACAGAACAATTTGACAGGAAATAGAAGAGAATATTGGTGCAATTCAATGTAATGCTCATATCCTTTCAGCACAAAAGACTCACGGATAGACTCACAAACTTCACTCGCAGAACTTCAAGGCATCTCTTCTGCATTTCTGCTGGTCAAAGGTGCATTATATATTACCTCTTGCTCAATACAGTGTATTCAATGACCAACAGGGCAATTAATTGGACCACCTCAGATCATCTTGAAATAATGTTTTGTATTCCTTGGATACCATTGCCAAGATCACAGCATTGACACTGGCAGCTGTGGTGATGGTTTGGCCTTGGATCAGGATCTCCCTCTCAAGGAGTCCCAAACACAATCAGAATGTATTGACTCAATTTTGATAACATTCTAGGTTTGTATCAGATTGGTAAGTATAAAGACTCCCACTATGTGGTGCTGTGCATCTTGTAGCAATGCAATAATTAGTATAACACCCAGGGATAGAGAAGTTAGGGACTGACCCAGATAAAAACCTTTACAATCTACATTTAAGGCAAGCCTGAGTGGAGCCAGGACTTCAACCAATCTGTATATCTGTTGGCTGATGTTCCTATCACCCTTTCCAGAAATTGAGGGCTTTTTGAAATTGGAGAACAACACTGGGGAACAAAGATGGATGAAGACATCCAGAATGTCACATCCTTCCCTAAGTGTGAGTCCAGTTCTTGGATCTCAGGACCTTGTTTGCTAGGCAGAATTACATGTGCATCCATGGTGCTGGTGATAGAACAATTGTCAATTTCAAGTTCTTGTAAATGTGAAAATGCACAAATAAGAGAATGGAGGTCATCCACATGGAGAGAGGTGTCTGTCAAGGTCAGTTGAGTAATGTTAGGGAACATGATGATGGAGGCATGCAATCAGTGGCAGGATGGAAACTCAGACCATTTCACTTCATTGAGGAAGAGCATGTGGATGTCCCCATGTTGGGTGACAGCCACTAGAAGTATGGAGAGAAACAGGTCACAGAGGTTGTTGTGTGGGCCTAGGCATTCAATGCTGATGTAGAAGAAGTTGGGTGTGAGGACAGCTTCAAAGGAGGGTGCATTGAGAAGACAGCTATAGAGATCACTGCAGGTGTAG
>NW_025064910.1:0-75085 GCF_019112545.1 Guyanagaster necrorhizus
AAGATTTGCTATCTAATTGATGTACTTGTGATAGATATATTTGAACTGCACTGTTAAATTAACACATCTGAGCATGTTTCAGCAAATCAGCATGGATAAATTAAAGCAAATGTTGCCCAAGGATAAGGGGTCTGTAAGGAGGTCACTTTGGGCACCAAATATTGTGCTGGGCCATCAGACTCCATTGGTTGGGATGCTGATAGCATCAAAAGGGTTAGAGAAGTCACTGTAGTTAGGTTGGCAGGCAGTGAAGCTACAGTGGATGTAGGTTTCCCTATGGGAGCATTGTCCTTCACCAGAGGCTGATCTGAAGAGGCCAGGTTGTTCCTTTGAGATAGAGACCAGAATGTCTTTCATGAAAAACATGTTGAGATAGATAGGCTGAGTTTATTCAGAATCAGCTTCTGTGGATTGGGTGAATGTAATGGATATAATGTAGAAAATTTTTGACTCAAGGGTTTGATTAGTCTCACCATAGGACCTGGTCCTCACTGAGTATCAGTGATTATCCCACAAAACAGGAATAGTGTTCAGGGCTACCTTCTTTAGTGCATTCAGCTCTGCATCCATGCATTGCATAGGAGTGCTTCTGTACAGCACAGTGATGTACCCAACAAAAGTAGATCTGGCCATATAACATGGCAAGTTCAAAGTCCTTATCTTTGACATTTGTTCAAAATAATGTTCATAGTTTTGTAGACATTTCAGAGGTAAAAATGCAAATCATTTTCACATGGCACATGTTGGTACATCCCTTCTCTTTGTAGAAATGCTGTTGACACATTCTGGTAGTAAGGTCAAATTCCAAATCAAAGTGGCAGGCTTAAAAGGCAAAGTCAAACTGCAATAAATAGAAATCCCATTTTGTCTTATAACATCACAAGTTTCCAAGAACAGTCAAACAAGCATTGGAGGTGTCACTGCATTCAACATTTGTTCTTCTCTTTTCTACAGGATGGGTTTTTAGAACACCACTACAGCATCTTATCAGGATTTAGTATTCAGGAGACATAAAGCTTCTATACAAATTCTCCTCACAATCTCAGTGCTCAGTTTGAGAGTTTAAGACATTTGCAAAAATGTGGTATATGTGTAATAAAATGGTTGTCAGTTTGATCATTCTTTCTCTACTGATACAATAAAATTTTAGAAAAAACTATTGAGGAGCCCTAGAGTTTTCAAGACTTTGCTTTGGTCAGAGAACTGATCTAAGCTAGAGGCTATATGCATGACAACTGTTATAGTGTTATGTCTTCTCTCTACTCATCAGATATGAGTGCCAGAACCTGTAGTCAAAGTAGTCTGTCTGAGAAATCAATATAGTTTGTACTGAGCTCTTGCACAAACTAGAGTAGCAGTTCTTTCTATGTCATAATTTTATATCCATTTCACTTCTTGCTTACTATTTTCTATCCACTTTGCTGTTGTATTATGATTTTTTCCTTATTTAACTCTTATTTCACTTTATTAACTTCTATTTTCATTTAGTCAGATTATCTAAACTGAGCATCTAAAACTGTGGAACCAGATTACACAACCACAAAAGGTGAACTCAGTCTATTGTCCACTGACTTCCTCAATGATGCAACAATACTCTTTTGTGTTGATAGTGATAAGCAAGAATAGTAGTCACCATAGCATAGAAATGCATAATAAGTAGATATATATTTAACTTGACTCTGAACAGTATATAAGTAGTATAGCTCTTGCTTTATATTCTCAGCTTTGAGCTAAAGTTTATCTTCACTATTCTACCTTGAGCTGACTTGTAATCAGCCTTGAGACATAACACTGTATAAGCACACATAGTGAACTTAGGCATGACTGTATGAACTCAATACAGCATCTATTTATCACATGTTTAAGTCACATGTCACTTAGACTTAACAATTAGCTCAAAGCTTCCTGCTTTCCTTTTCTTATATGCATTAGCAGCAAAGAAAACTGAATACTATCTATATCAACCTCTGACATCACCAATGACTTTTTTAAGCTTTTAGCCTCTGTGATAGAAACCTTACTAGAGCTTCTTGCCATTGTCTATCTTTGTCAAGAATACCAGTCTGTAGTAGCATGAGTAGTCTAACACTATCATGCTTTCAGAATCATCCAACAGATCCTCCAAAATGTCATATCAGACCTCTCCTTCCATAATATCCCAGACACTACCAGAAACTTCTGCCAGCCTGTGGCAGAAGCCATATCAGAAATCTAACCTGACAACTTGATTTCAGGAGTTCTTCCAATAGAGAAAAAACACTGATATCTTCTCTCTCTCTTTGATTGTTATGATTTTCCTATCTTTTCTATCCTTGACCCCTATTTATGCTTAGTCAAGATGCCTAGACCAAGCACTTAAGACTATGAGATTGGCTTAGTCATCATAACAAGCCCAGTTAGTCATTGTCTTTCAATGTGATGACAATGCTTGATGATGCACAAATAAACTATTATAGGTAACTATGATGCCTAAGGATAATGGGCATAATAGCACAGAAGAACACAATAGATATTATTATTATTCAATCATATATATAAAAAAGACAGCTCTCACTGGCATACTCCAACTTTGAGCTAAAGTTTATCTATATCATTCTACTCTTGAGCCAATCACTAAGATCTTGTTGCATTATGATTTATATTCACATAAGTGAACTCTGATGGAACACTTAAACTTAAAGTGATATCAGTTTATCACATATTTTTGATCACATGCAGCTTGGGTCTAACAATTAGCTCGAAGCTTCAATCTTCTCTTTCCTTATACATACTAGTGTGAAGAAAACTAAATACTCTCCATCAACTCATTAGACCCAAACTTTGATCACAAGTTTTTTGAACTCCTTGCATCTATCATTGGAACATTGTTAGGTCTATTCATGATCATCCAGCTGTGCTAGAGATGTCAATCGATCACTGTCTGGGCAGTCTGACATTACTATGAATTTCAGCATATTAGAACTATCTTATAAAACATAACCTTTGACCTCCCTCTACATGTAATCTCTGAGTCTAGAAAAATATTCCACCAGCCTATGGAAAGCCCCTTACCAGAAGCTGGGCCTAGCCATCTGCCTGGCATAGACATTCAAGAAGAAGAAGGATCCTGATACTCTCCTCAATCCCACTAAACAGACAGAGACAGAAATAATCACCTCATAGGATTCAGAAACCTCTGGATCCTACCCTTCAAGCATATCCTTGAGGATTCAGGAAGGGAGTCGACCTCCCATACTACTGCATCCTGAGCTCCAGGGATTGGAGACCATGCTCAGAATTCCCTTGATGCCACTAGGATGGCTTCAGAATCCCAACATATCTTGCCTGACTCTCAACATGACTTGCTCTACACCACACCTTCTGGAAGCTCTGCCCACTTGTCTCACTCAGGTAGCAGTGAGATAGGGATGACAGCATTAGCAGTGCAGTGATGAGTACATGAGAACTGGGAGTTCTATAATAGGATTATCTGAAAGTACTGACCTAACTAGGACATCAACATCTCATTTAACTTTGACACAGCAGTATGACAACAGAATGAGTGCCAGCAGTGAGAGGCCATGGAACAAGACCACAGCACTAATCTCTTGGCCTTTGCTGAGAGGGCCTATAACAATACTCAACATAAATCTGAAGAAGCTGAAGACAGTAGACAGATTTGGCAAGAACAGCAAGAGGTGACTGCTGTCTGTCTCAGAAGCAGATCCTCAGGCTGATACAGCCTCAGATTGGAGCTCAGCTCTCTTGTATTCTGAGAACCTAGCAGCTCTGAAACTGACCTCTGGGCAGAGAGCTCAGAACCCTTCTATACCAGAAGTGAATATGAGTGAGAAGGTAATAGAGGTGTTTCTTATCCACCATAGTGCTCTGTCAGCCCTGAGACCCTTGAATATCCCTCTTCCTGATGCACTCTCAGCCCTGACATCATTGGACTAGATGATGAGTCCATCCTTGGGCACTATGGGCTATGAGTTCCTCTCAATGCCCACATCTCTGACCATGCTCTCCAGGGATTCCTCAGAAGTAGAGTTGCCTGTTCATTCCTTGACCCCTGATTTTATGAGAGATTCAGAGAGTATAGCAAGAGATTGGAGACAATGAGAGTGACTGGTGGAAATTAATACAATATCCTGGTTGGAGCTCATACCTGAACAGAGGTACCCACTGAGTCAGTGGCCAGCCCCAGTGTTCTGACAATCCAGCTCTCTGGAAATGATATGCTCACCTGAGAAAGAGGTGAACATCTTCACCTGGCCTGTCGCCTCCCTCCTCAAGAATGAGGAAACCAAGAGAGACAAGGAAGAGGAAGAGGACATGAAGAGCAGCAAGGCCCTCTATAGGATTGAGGACTTTATGAAATATATAGGACAAGAAGTTAATGAATGAGTACTGCAGGAGCAGATACAACAAGAAAGGGGATAAGAGTATTAGACCCTCTACAAGAAGGAGGTAACATTTTTATGATGTGATGACAGATGGCTGGCATCACATCTTGGACAATTATATATTAATGCTGCTTCAGATGAACAAACAGATATTCTTCAATATACTGCCACTAATCATATGGCTGACACCTACAACAGACAACACCTGAAAGACCAACTTCAAGCCCTACCAGCCTATAGATCAAGGTTTGAAGTCTGATCAATGTCTTAGTTGTTACCTGTCACCTCATAATAGGCAGAGTATAAAGCACCCTTAATCTGAGGCTGGATCTCAAATGCCACTCCTTCAGAGAGGACCATGGCAAGCCAGCTTGCCTGATCTCAGCCTCAGTCTGATCAATGACAAGCTGGTTTCTGAAACTCATAGACTGGCAAAGGAAGTCGCCTTCTCAGCAGACAACTACCACTGGATGAGGCAGAAGAGAGTGGAACCAAAAAGAACTCAGTCCAAGATAATCCAGAGATGGTCTGACTAGACTTCACCATCTGAAACAGAGTAATTATATGCAAAGAGATGCCACCAAAAGAGAGTCCAGTGGCTGATGATAACTCTCTTCACTTCTTTCCTGGTCTACCAACTGAATGGTGATGGCTGCTCTTTGACCAGTAGCCTAATCCTATAGGGGTTTTTTCTGAGAACTCTGCTATCCTTAATTGCTGATCAGACTTACTTCAGAAGCTCTGTCTCTTCAAAGGGGCATCCAATGACATCAATTGATTTCTCATTGACTGTGACCAGTACTTTGACACCTATATCCTCTATCTGGAGACCAACATGAACAAGGTCACATTTGCAATCTCCTATCTAGAAGACAAGACCAAAACATGGTGGATTCTGATCTCCCTAAACTTCTTCTCCACTATGCAACAGCATTATCACTATCCCTCATAGGCAGTCTTCAAACATATGCTTCATGATAAATTTATCAACCCAGCAGTACAAGAAATACATAAACAGAAGATTAAGGAATACAAAATGAGTGATAAAGCAGTGACAGACTACTTTGACAAGCTAGAACAGCTCATGAAGCTCACCAGGATACAGAAAGATATAGCTAACAATAGGAGGATAGTCAAGGCCCTCAAGAGAGAGATCCTCTCCTCATATATTATCATGATTTCAGCTATCAGTGTCAAAATGCTAATGCTGATAGGATACAATGAGTGGAAGGAACAGATCATCAAGATATACAAGGAGTGACAAAGGCAGAAAGTGGAGCAATCAACCCTGTAAGACTATCTCAAGAAGTTGAGCCCACCAACCTCAAACAACACCAAGGCATTAGAGATAACTGCTGGGAAATCACAAGGGCCCTCAGTGATCCAGACCTTCTATGGAACCCAGAAGACAGAAACCAGAACAACCTATACTAGGATGGAGAAGCCCATAGATATAGACCAAATGAAGAAGAAAGGAAAATGCTTCAACTGTAGGCAGAAAGGTCACATGGCCAAGGACTGCCTAAAGAAGAAATAAACCTAGGAAGACATATGAGCACAAATTGCTGAGCTCCAGAAAGAAGAGAAAGAACTCAGCACAGATATGAAGCTGGAGAAAGTAAAAGATGGGGCCAATCAGTGAGCAATTCTACTGAGTTGGCCAAAGAACTTTATGGTGTGTGAACAATAGCCACCAGTCAGACTAATAATACCTCTGTAGTTACTCCTATGCCTAAATTATACATGCATTCAAATATATCTCTGATTTTCACTCTGCACACTGAAGAATCACAGAACAAAACTCAAATGCCTTCAGGCCAAACAAGGGGAGAGATTCTGAACAACTGGCTCAGACCATTTGACACTGAATAGATATGGCAAGCCATTCATGAAGCACCAACAGAAGAAGCAGCCAAGGCCATACTCAAAAACTGGGTACACAGAGCAAGAGTGGAAGAGGTGATTGATGAAATAGTCAAGGGAATGAAGACAACCAAAAGGTGAAGAGCTCTGAGATAGCTGGATGAGTTGAGGAAGCCAAAGCAGTTCATCCAGCAAACCAAGGCAGCCAGATGGGACCTGAC
The DNA here is from genome assembly GCF_019112545.1 of Guyanagaster necrorhizus. Taxonomy (NCBI): domain Eukaryota; kingdom Fungi; phylum Basidiomycota; class Agaricomycetes; order Agaricales; family Physalacriaceae; genus Guyanagaster; species Guyanagaster necrorhizus. The sequence goes on from NW_025064910.1 coordinate 6,470, forward strand.
AGTCAAGGCTCAGATCAAGACCTTGACAAATCAAACCACAAATGCAGTCACTATTCTAATCAACAGTGGATGCATAGGGAGTTCTATCAATCAGGCTTTTGTCGACAAGCATCATTTGCCTACCCAGGCAACAGCAGCTCCTATCCCTGTTTATAATGCAGATAGAATCAAAAATCAGGCTGGCTCAATCACTGAGTTCATTAAATTATGCCTGATAATTGGAGACCACTCTGAATGAATTGACCTGGCCATCACTGACCTCAGAACCAAAGAAGTGTTCCTAGATCATGACTGGTTAATTCATCATAACCCCCTCATCAATTGGAAAACCAGCAGGATCACCTTTATCTAATGCAAATGTTGAAAGATTCCCTTCAAACTACCAGATAAAGACCCTGAAGATCAGTGAGATGAAGAGATGAAGAATGGAGAAACCATCCTCACCATCGATATGCAGTGAGCCCTTCACAACTGGGCCATACATCATGCCAATGATCTAGCTGCTAAAGCTAATGTCAAGAAGGAAAAATAGATGTTTGAACAAATGGTACCAGAGTGGGCATAGGACTACTATGATTTATTTGAGAAGGAGAGCTTCAATGAACTCCCAGAACAAAAATCCTGAGACTATGCCATCAAACTGGTACCAAATGCAAACACCAACTTAGACTGTAAGACTTACCTCTTAGAGAATCATGAGCAGCAAGAACTGGACAGGTTCCTAAATAAGAATCTATCCAGCAGACAAATCAGGCCATCAAAGTCACCCATAGCATTGCTATTCTTCTTTGTCAAGAAGAATAGCAAACTCTGACTGGTCTAAGATTACTGAAGGCTCAATAAAATGACAATCAAGAATCACTATCCACTCCCTCTAATATCAGAACTGATAGACAAACTCCAGAGAGCAAAATACTACATGAAGCTCAATGTTCACTGGAGATACAATAATATGTGCATCAAAGAAGGGGATGAATAAAAGATAGCATTTAGGATGAACCACAGACTTTTTGAACTAACAGTGATGTTCTTTGGATTGACTAATTTCTCTGCAACCTTTCAGTGGATGATGAACAACATTTTCAAAGATCTCATTGCCACTGGGAATGTTATAATCTACTTGGACAACATCTTGATCATGTTCAAAACTAAAGAAGAACACTGATGATTAGTCTGCCAGGTACTGGAGTTGATGAGAAAGCACAAACTTTTCCTCAAGATGAAGAAGTGTGAGTTTGAGATACTGGAAACAGAATACCTTGGAGTCATCATCAGTGAGAAGAGCATCCAGATGGATCCAGTGAAGGTAGCCAGAGTAACAGAATAGTCTCAACCAGTCTGGAAGAAGGAATTGCAATCCTTTCTTGGATTTACAAATTTCTATTGAAGATTTATTCAGGACTACAGCAAAATAGTCTGCCCCATGACACAACTGACTGAGAATACCCCCTGGACCTAAAGCTCTTCACAACAAGCTGCCTTTGATGATCTGAAGCAATAACTCACCAAAGACATAGTTCTCACTATTCTGATCTAAAATAGGAAATTCGGGGTAGAGGTGAACTTGAGTGAGAGAGCAATCAGAGCTGTACTCTCTCAGGAACAGAAAAAAAAGTGGCAACCAGTTGCATTCCTATCCAAGACACTAATCATAATAGAACACAACTATAAAATATATGACAAAGAGCTGCTTGCCATTATGCTCACTCTGAAAGAGTGGAGACATTATCTAATCAGAGCAGTTCAGACCTTTGAGATCTGGACAGATCACCAGAACCTCTAATACTTTTGACAACTCCAGAAACTTAATCGCTGCCAAGTCTGATGGGTCATCAAACTCAGTCAATACCTATACACACTATACTACAAAGCAGGAACAGCCAATAAAAAGGCTGACCTCCTATCATGATGAGCTGATCATAATCAGAGGGGCAACAACAACTAAGAGGTTGTATTACTAAAACCTGAACACTTTCATGCCATGATCATGCTAACAGAGGAAGAAATTCACAAACAGATTAAGAGTGTGACAAGAGACAATGCTAAATGAGATCAACACATGGTCTCTTTTCTGAACCATGAGAGAGAAATGACAAAGGAAGATGAGATGATCTGGTATGATGAGAGGATCTACATTCTCAGAGATCACACACTACAAGAGGAAATCATTACCACCTGTCATGATCATGCTATTGCAGGACACCCTAGGATCACCAAGACCAAAGAATTGGTACTCCATGAATACTGGTGGCCCAAGATAGGATAAGACATCAAACAGTATGTTAAAAGGTGCAAAACCTACTAATATGGTAAAACATCCACTAAACTATGAGTGGCACCCCTACATCTGAACAAAATACTACAGACACTGTAGACACACATCTCAGTAGATATAGTGACAGGATTATCTGAATGCAACAGCTACAATGCAACTCTCATTATAGTTAATCAATTCTCTAAGGAAGTTGTTCTGATTGCATGTTTCATGAAGCTATCCTTGGAAGGATGGGCAAAGATCTTACAAGACAAGATCTACATAAAGCATGGAATGCCACAAGTGATCATCTCTGATCAAAAACCACAATTCATCTCAAAATTTCTTGATGATCTGTACAAACTTCTCAACATTCATTGGAACATCTCAATAGTGTATCACCCTCAGATGAATGAGCAGACAGAATGAGTAAACCAAGAAATCAAAAAGTACTTATAACTTTTCATTAACTATCAACAAGATGATTGGATAGAATGATTAGCACTTGCTGTCTTTCAACATAACAATTGAGTCTATTCAGCCACTGGAAAGATGCTATTCTTTGTCAACTATGGTCGACACTCTAATGTCTCTCAAACCCATAGAGCCCACACAACAATGTCCACCTCTACAGACTTTGCTGCTGCAATGATAAAAATCCATGATAAGACACATAACATGCTCTAATGTGCTGCCAATGCCATGAAGGCACAATATGATAAACATCAAACAGCCATCCACACTTATACCATAAATGACAAGGTTTGGCTTAATATGACCAACCTTCATCTCCTATGACCTAAATAGAAACTCACTGATAAGCAAACAGAACTCTTTTAGATAATTGCAAAGATCAGAGCAAGTGCATACAAACTCTGTCTACCACTAAGTTGGAAGGTCTACAATGTTTTCAATAAAACACTTCTCACACCATACATATCACCTATCTTCTCAAACCAGGAATGATTGCCCCTACTGCCCCCTGATCTGATTGATGACAAAGAACACTATGAGGTGGACCAAGTTGTTGATCACAAACTACACAAAGTCAGAGCAAAAGGAGGAGATATGATAATGACAGTTGAGTACCTAATCAGCTGGAAAGGGTATAGTCTGGAATCAAACTAATGGATCAACAAAAAATAAATGGCAGCAGATAATGTAATATAAGATTATGAATTATCCCTAAATTAAGCCATCAGAATAATAGTTTTAAGGAGGGGGTAATATTATGATTTTTCTATCTTTTTCATTCTTAACTCCTATTTATTCTTAGTCAAGGTGCTTAGACCAAGCACTTAAGATCATGAGACCAGCTTAGTCATCACAACAAGCCCAGTTGGTCATTGTCTTTTGATATGATGACAACACTTGATGATGCACAAATGAACTATTATAGGTAACCACAATGCCTAAGGACAATAAGCATAATAGCACAGAAGGACACAATAGGTATTATTATTATTCAACCATATATATAAGAAAGACAGCTCTCACTGGTATACCTCAGCTTTGAGCTAAAGTTTATCTATATCATTCTACTCTTGAGCTAATCACTAAGGCCTTGTCACATTATGATCTATATTCATATAAGTGAACTCTAATAGAACACTCAAACTTAAAGTGACATCAGTTTATCACATGTTTTTGATCACATGCAGCTTGAGTCTAATATTGATCTCCTAGATCCTCTTAAAACCCTCTCAGAAACAGCAATATTAAATACTCAACAAACCTCTCTCTGGTCTCAGACTATAAGGATGAGGATCTCTCCTCAGACTTCTTCAACAAGATCCTGTCCCTTGACCCTTCTACTGCCACAGTGAAATCTAGAATCAGCAAACAAGCTAGAGACTCTCTTGATGCCTTTTAGATAGTTACAGGCTTCAAACACAATTTGCTCTATGTGACTCCAACTGAAAGTCCAGTTCTCTAGACCTCTAGCTTGCTCTCATCAACTCTTAGTGATCTTTACATCATTAGCTTTGAAATCAATGCCTGATAAAATGTTGAGCACATTGAACCAGAAGACTGTTCCTATGCTATCTAGAAAAAACAAGAAAGACAAGCAGAGAAAGAACATGCTTGACAATTCAAAGAATACAAGGCTGTCCAATATGATACTGAGTTTAGAAGGCAGCAGCATGAGCAGAAAGCCAGTTACTGAGACTCTGATGACCTCAGATAGAATGAACTTCATGCAGACTCCCCTGACTCTGACTCTTTCTCCTGATCTTCTTTCAGAGAATCTAGTGAGTCTGACCTCTGGGCTGAACCAGCTGAAGCTGTCATAGCCAAAGAAGCCAGACAATAAACTCCAGATCCCCCTTCAGCAATCAATCATATTGTTTCTTCTAATCCTGATGAGTTCTCTAATAGACTCAGACCAACTATCAAAATTAGTGAGTAATCTCTCTAACAGTTCTTATGAAGTGATCTTGCTACTCTCTTCCTCAATCATTTCTTCTATGACCAGTTCTGCTAATATCACCAGAAACTAGAGAGAGTAAGAAACAGTGATGAGAGAAGCAGCAGTGAGAGAAGCTTCAAAGTCTGAACCTACTAACTTTGATCACAGTCTCTTTCTGAGACTGAACTACATACAGGACTCAAAACCAGAGAAGAAAGGCAGCTTGCTAGCAATGCTGAAGCTTTACACCCCATCTATCTATGATCCACTCAATGACTCTTCCATTGAGAACAGCAGAGAGAATAGTGAGGATGAAAAGAAAGAGGAGCTCCACCCTCTCTTTGACTGGTCAGAAGGGTTTTATGCATTGGAATCAGAGGATAAAGGACTACTATGGAAAGAGATACAAGGAGAGAAAGAGAAATAATTTACAAGGCTTTATCAGAAGAAGGTCATCTTCCTTCTACACAATAAAGCCTGAAAGGATTTAGCAATAGAAAGAGAGTATATGATTTCAGATGATTTAGAGTGAAGAGACATTTTATAGTATGCAGCCACTGAATGGGTCATTTCTTTATATAACAGAATGTATCTTGAAGATACATTGACTGAACTATCAGCATACAAGTCATGCTTTAAAGTCCAGCCAATGCTGAACATCTCTCTGATTGCTCTGAAACATGCCATCTATATAGCACCATCCATCTGAACCACTAGAATCCAATATACCTATTTGACACTCTCTATTCAAAGCACTGCCAGTCAGCTTGTATGGTCATAACCTAAATCTATCAGCTGACTCATCAGATTCTGAAACTCTTGGACCAGCTTAGAGAGCTGACTCCTAGGTGGCCAGCCACTACTAGATGAAGTAAGCATAAGCAGCAAGACCTCTAAAGGAGATAATCTAGAAGCCATCAAACTTGGATTTGTAATCTGAAACAGATGGGACTGACTAGAAGCCTGATTGCTGATGATAATTCTCTTCACTCTTTTTTCAGACCTCTGACAGAATGGAAATGACCATCCTTTGATCAGTATCCAAACTTAATAAGGGCACTCTCTCATGATGCTGCTCTCATCCAGTATAAACCTGATCTCATTCACAAACCCTGACCTTTTAAGGGTATATCCAATGACATTAACTGCTTTCTGATCAACTGTGAATAGTTCTTTGAAGTGTACTCAATGTACCTCTCTGTTGACATATACTAAGTAGCTTTTGCTACCTCATATTTTGAGGACAAGATAAAAATGTGATGGATCCTAATCTCTCTAACCTTCTATTTAACAATCAGGCAGCATCACTGACTGCTGTCCTGGCTGATGTTCAAACAGATAGTCTATAATAAGTTTATAGATCTGATGGTTTAGGAGATACATAAAAATAAGATGAAGAAACTAAGGATGGAAGATAAGATAGTGAGTGAGTACTTTGATAAGTTAGAATGACTCAGAACTCTAGCTGAGGTATGAGACAATATTGATGATGATGAAAGAATAGTTAAAATGCTAAAGATTAGGGTATTACCCTCTTATACCAAGATAATCTCTGACATCAGCATGAATATTCTGAAGGAGTATAATGTGTAGAAGGATTGTATCATGAAAACAAACAAAGAGTGATAGCAACAGAAGGCAGCAAACACAAATCTCCAGAGCAATTGCAAATCAAACTATCCTATGAATACCAAGTCCAGCAGAAATGCCAATGCTACTAAATTCAGCACTTCTTTTTCATTCTCAACATATAGCACTCAGAAGACAGGCACAGGCACCACATACACTGAGAGCAGAAAGCTGATAAATATAGACTATCTCAAGAAGAGAAAGTGTTTCAACTGTGGACTTAAAGAACACTTGTCCTAAGACTGCCCAAAGAAGAAGCACACATAGAAAGACATATGAGCACAGATTGTTGAATTACAGAAGGAGCTGATGGACTTGAAGAATTAGAAAAGGATACAAAGATAGAGAAAGTAAAAGATAAGGCTGATCAGTGAGCAATTCCACTGGATTGAACAAAGGACTTAGTGGTATATCTCTAATAGCTGCTGGACAGACTAATGGTACTTCTGTAGTTATGTCTAAATTATATATGCATTTAAATATACCCTATTTAACTAGTATAAGACCACTAAAAGAATTGCTGAAACCTACAACTCAACTGCCTTCAGGCCAAGTAGAGGGAGTGATCTCTACTGGCTGGCTCAAGCCATTTAACATAAAATAGATCTGGTGAGCCATCAAAGATGCAAAGAGTGAGAAAGTGGCAAAAGCTATCCTCAAAAACTGAGTCCATTGGACTGGAACTGAAGAAGTGATCAATGATATAATTAAGGAAATAAAGGAGGCAGAATAATATAGGGTATTAGAATGGCTTGATAAACTTAGGGGCTCTAAATGATATATCTGACAATAAAAGATGACTGGATGAAATCTGATCACAAAGGCCCAAATTGAAATGCTGACCACATGCATCTCTCATATAGTTACTGCTTTGATTGACAGCAGCTACACTGAGAGCTCTATCAATCATGCTTTCATCACTAAGCATGGACTTCTAACCTAGGCTATAGCTGCTCCCATTCTGGTCTATAATGCTAATGGGACCAAGAACCAAGCTGGCTTGATTATCAAGTATATTGAACTATAACTCACTACAGGAGATCACTCAGAGTGGATCAACTTGGCAATCATGGAACTTAGAACTAAAGAGATCTTTCTCAGCCACAACTGGCTGATCTGACACAACCCCTTAATCAATTAGAAGATGGGCTATATTATCTTTGCCTGCTGCTATTGCCAGAAGATTCTCTTCAAGTTACCAGATGAAGACTCAGAGGATCAATAGAATAAAAAAATAGAGGATGGAGAGACTATTTTAGCTATGAACATAGAATCTGCCCTGCATATCTGGACAGTTCATCATGCTAATGATCTAGCTGCTAAAGCCAACACAACAAAGAAAGAAAAGACATTTGAAGAACTGGTGTCAGAGTGGGCATAAGATTATCAGAACCTCTTCAATAAGGGAAATTTCAATGAGTTACCAGAGTCAAAATCTTGGAACCATGCAATTGAGTTAATTTTCAACTCAAATGCTAACTTATACTGCAAGACATACTCCTTCAGCTACTCCAAACAATAGGAGCTTGACAAGTTCCTGAACAAGAATCTATCTAGTAGTCACATTTGACTCTTAAAATCTCTAATAGTCTCTCCCTTCTTTTTTGTCAAAAAGAAGGATGAAAAACTCTGGCTGGTCTAAGACTATTGCAAGCTAAATGAGATGATGATTAAGAACTATTATCTACTTCTGCTAATTTCAGAACTAATAGACAAACTCTAAGGAGCCTGATACTACACTAAGTTGGACATCCATTGGAGATATAATAATATGCAAATCAAGGAGGGTGATGAGTGGAAGACTGCATTCAGGATTAACCACAGACTCTTCAAGCCTACAGTAATATTCTTCAGATTGACCAACTCTCTAGCAACTTTTCAGTGGATGATGAATGACATCTTTAAAGATCTTATCACCACAGAAAAGATAACTATTTACTTGGATGATATTCTCATCATGTCTAAGAACCAAGAAGAGCATCAAAGATTGGTTTGATAAATCCTTAACCTCATGAGGAAATACAAGTTATTCCTCAAAACTGAAAAGCATAAATTTGAAGTCTTAGAGATAGAGTATCTTAGAGTCATCATTAGCAAAAGGAGTATCTACATAGATTCCATAAAGGTGGCAGGAGTAATCGAGTGGCCAGTACTAACCAAAAAGAAGAAACTACAATCATTTTTGGGGTTTATTAATTTCTACTAATGATTTATCTGAGACTACAGCAAAATTGTTCATCCTATGATCTAATTAACTGGTAATACCCTCTGGATGTGAGGCTCATCCCAACAATCAGCATTTGATGATCTGAAGAGATGACTAGCAGAGGATGTGGTATTGGAAATACCAACTCAGGAAGAGATATTTCAGATAGAGGCTGATTCAAGCAAGGAAGTGATAAAGGCTATACTGTTGCAAGAATAAAATAAGAAGTGGCAATCAGTCATTTTTCTTTTTAAGGTATTAACAACTACAGAATACAACTATGAGATCTATGACAAGGAGCTTTTAGCAATTATGCTTGTCCTAGCTGAATGACATCACTATCTGATAGAAGTGGTTCATGCCTTCAAGATATAGACTGACTATCAAAATCTTCACTATTTTCAGATACCTCAGAAGCTTAATTGATAACAAGCACACTGAATGACATTCTTAGTCAGTCATTGTTTGAGATTGTCAAATATAGACTGTTGGAAATATCTCCATGTCTATAGTGCATTGCCTGTCAATTAGATTATAGATCATATAATCTTGCTGTAATCTCAGATAAATCACTGATAGAAGTTCATGAATCCTAGGAACAATTAAAGTTTCTTCTTTTTCATCAGCACTGGCCACTTCATTACTCTAGCTATTTTAACTGGATCCATCCAAATACTCTCTTCACTGATGATGAATCTGAGATATTCAGTTTTCAACATCTCAAACTCACACTTCTCTGCTTTAAGGAATAGCTTGTGCTTCCTCATAAGGTTAAAGACCTTTCACACCAGTTGACAGTGTTTCTTATGGTTATTGGACATGATAAGAATATCATCTGAGTAGATGGTAACCTTCCTGGTGGAAATGAGATTTTTGAAGATATCATTTATTATCTATTAAAAAGTAGCTGAGGAGTTTGTAAGTCTGAAAAATATGACTGTTGGTTCAAAAAGTCTTTGGTTGATTCTAAATGCTGCTTTCCATTCATCTCCTTTTTTAATATGGACATTATTGTATCCCCATTTAACATCAAGCTTGGTGTAGTATCAAGCCTCTCATAGCTTGTCTATGAGCTCTGAGATTAAGAAAGAGAATAATAATTTTTGATTATCATCTCATTTAGCTTTTGATAGTCTTGAATGGACCAAAGTTTTCTGTCCTTCTTTTTGACAAAAAAGAAGAGCAATGCTATAGGTGACTTTGATAGTTGGATCCATCTACTAGAGAGGTTCTCATTCAGGAACTTGTCAAGTTTTTGTTACTTTGGAAAGCTGAGAGAATATGTTTTATAGTCCAAATTGGTGTTCACATTGGATACTAATTCAATGGCATGATTCTATGGTTTTGGCTCTGGTAGTTCATCAAAACTCTCCTTGCTAAACAAGTCTTAATAGTTCTGAGCCTATTCAGATACTATTTCTTTGAATGTCCTCTCCTCTCTTCTCATATTAGCCCTTACTGCTAGATCATTGGCATGATGGACTGCCTATACATATGTAGCTTGGTCCATATTGATAGTGAGGATAGTTTCTTCATCCTCTATCTTCTCATCTCACTGGTTCTCAGGATCTTCATCTGACAACTCAAAGGAGATCTTGCAGCATCAGCATTGTGCAAAGATAATTTGTCTAGTTTTTCAGTTAATTAGTGGATTGTGCCAAATTAACCAGTCATGCCCAAGAAAAATTTCCTTGATCTCCAATTCTGTGACAGCAAGATCAATCTGCTCTGAATGGTTTTCAATGGTGAGTCTTAGTTTAATGTATTTGATGATCAATCCAGCTTGATTCTTTATGCTATCAGTGTTATATACTGGAATCAGAGCTGCTATAGCTTGGGTTGGTAATCCATGCTTGATGATGAAAGCACAATTAATAGAGCTCCTAGTACAGCCACTGTCAATCAAGGCAGTGACTGCATGGGGGGTTCATGTGGTTAGCATTTCAATCTGGACTTTCATGATAAGGTCTCATCCAGCCATCTTTTGTCACTGAATATATTGTTTGGGTCCCTAAAGTTCATCAAGCTATTCCAAGACTTGACAATGTTCAGCCTGCCTCATCTTTTTTACCATCCTGTCAATTACTTTTTCAGCCCTGGTCTTGTGGACCCAATTTCTGAGGACAGCTTTTGCTGCCTCTTTACTGTTTGTGTTTTTAATAGCTCACTAAGTCCATTCAGTGTTGAATGGTCTGAGCTAGTCAGTAGAAATCACTCCTCCTATTTGATCTGAAGACAGTTGAGTATTTTCTTTTAGTGATTCTTTTGATAGTCTTGTAGAGATTAAATCAAGTATATTTGAATGCATATATAATTTAAGTATAGCTATAGAAGTACTATAAGTCTGTCCAGTGGCTTTATGAGACACACCAATAAGTCCATCAGCTGATTCAGTAGAATTGCTCACTGATCAGCTTTATTTTTTATCTCCTTCACCTTTGTGTTCTTTTTTAGCTCCTCAAGTCTGTCCACTTCCTTTTGTAGCTCAGCAATCTGAGTTCAGATGTCCTCTTGAGTTTGTTTTTTCCTTAGGCAATCTCATGACAAGTGCCTCTTCTGACCACAGTTAAAGCACTTGCCTTCCTTCTTGAGCCAGTCAATGTTTATTGGCTTTCCACTCTCTGTATACATAGTATTGGTCTCTGTTTTCTGGATGGTATAGAAAGGGGTGAAAGGGATGCTGGCCTTGACTGGAGCAAAACTGCTTCTGAGTTTGCCATTCATGATGAACTGGTTTGGTTTATAGTCAGACTGTAAGCTTGAGTGAACTGCCTTCAGCTGCTGCTGTTCTTTGTTCATCTCAGTAATGCAATCCTTCTATGTGTTATACTCTTTTGGTATATTGATGCTAATATTGGAGATCATCTTGATATAGGAAGAGGGCACTCTGATCTTAAGATACTCAACTATCTGCCTCTCATCATTGGTGTCATCTTATACACCAGCTAGGGTTCTGAGTCATTCCAACTCATTGAAATATTTGCTGACTACTTTGTCTCTCATGCAAAGCTCCTTTATCTTGTTCTTGTGTATTTCTTGAACTGCTAGATCAATAAACTTGTTGTATATCATTTGTTTAAAAACTGGCCAGGATGACAGTCAATGGTGCTATCTGGTTATCAAGTAAAAGATCCAGGAAATTAGTGTTCACCATACTTTGGCTTTATTCTCAAAATATAAGAAGGCAAATGTGACCTTGTTTATGTCAGTCTCCAAATATGTAATGTAGACTTTGAAGTATTGCTTACAGTCAATAAGAAAGCAGTCAATATCATTGAACATGCCTTTGAAGGGTCAAAGTTTACATAAAAGATCAGGTTTACATTGGAGGATGGCAGCATCAAAGGTAAGAGATCCCATCAGATTCAGATATCCACCAAATAGTGGTCATCCCCACACAGCAGGTGGTCTGGAGAAGAAATGGAGAGGATTATCATCAGCAATAAGGCTTTCCATTGGTCCATCTTTCTTGCATACTATGTGCTTATTTCAGACTGTAAAGCTGAGTTTGATGGCTTCTGGATCATTCTCTTTAGGAGCCTTGCTACTAGGTCCAGCTTTGTCAGATAAAGGTTGCCTGGAAAAGAGTTAGCTTTCTTTGCTGGTCCAGAGATTTTAGAATCCAGCAGATCAGCTGGTCAGCTGTGATTGAGACTGTATAAACTGACTAGCCATGCTTCAGATTGAGGGGTCAGAGTATGTAGATCAGGTATAAGTAGTTTGAATAGTTGGAGTCTTATAGATGGCTCACTTTAGGATAACAGAGAGAGTCTACAGCATAGGTTCAATCTTGTATTTAGACTTATATGCTGAAAGCTTCTCCAGTTGGTCTTCAGAGTGTGTCTTATTATAAATAAAAATAGCATATTCAGTTGTAGCATACTGTAAAATATCATATTTTTCAGTATTGTCTGCTGTCATATACTCTTGTCTGAGTGTCAACATTAGCCAGCTAATGTCTTTTTATAAAACTGCTGTACTCTCCTGGTACAGTCTTATATATTCTTTCTCCTGTTCTCATTGAATTTCTCCCTTGAGTGCTTCTTCATCAGTCATTTCTTCCTAATATGCCCAGTCCCTTCTAGAAGAGATATCCTCCTCTTCATACTCATTCTCTCTGTCTTGACTCTCCTTATCCTCACTGTTCTCCTTACCCTCAGTGAGATAACTGGAAGGCAGGTCAAAGATAGACAGGGCAGAGGCCTTGATTATTATAGAGGAACTATTTTTTATTCCTCATACTGGATCTGGCAACATCAGGCTGAGAAAGAGGCTGCTGCTGAGGTTGGGAAGGCCCATTCTCACAGCCTTCTCTGCATGTTTCTTGTTTTTCTGGTTCACAGTGATATCAGCTGAAGTTTATATAGAACTGCTTGTTGAAAAAGAGGGCAGCAATATGTCTGTGAAGAATCATTAGAGCACTCAGTCACTAACTTGAGTGCCAAGAGGAACTCAGAGTTTATAGGCTTTGAGGATCAAGCTGATATCAGAGGGAATGGAACTCTCAGTATCATCTCAGGAGAGAGAGAAAGGTCTCAGATCTTGCTGGGCTGCCTTGTCAGTAGCAATGATCTCAGCTAGTCTATTTCAGGGATCATCTTTATTATCTGGCTTCCTAAAGAAGGAGCTGCTAGATTCTGTTCTGAGCCCATACCACTCTGAGGATGCTGATCTCCACTTGGCAGCCTGGAGCTTATGCTGCTAGCATCTCCACTAAATGTTATATAACTTGGCATTATATTCTTTCTGTCATTGGACAAGTTCTTCCTCTGCTTATCTATCCATCTCTGCTTGTATAGTGGGAGTGTAGTCTTCTCACTCAATGTGCTTGATGTCCTAGCAAGCATTGATCTCAAAACTAATGAGATAAAAGTTGCTGAGAGTTGATAGGAGCAGACTAAAGGTTCAGAGGACTGGGCTTATAGTCAGGATTGTATAGAGCAAGCTGTGTCCTGATCCTAGAGCCACTCAAGCAATATCAAGAGAGTCTCTGGCACAGTTTTCAATCCTGTGCTCAGGAGAGGTAGTGGAGGGGTCAGAGAATAGGCTGTCATTAAAGAAGTCATCAGAGAAGTCTTTATCCTTATAGTTAAAGACTGATGGAAGATGCATCAGCTATATCCATGAGTTCCTGAATCTAGTGTGCTGAGGGTTGTGGTTTCAGCTATTTGGTTGTCAGTATTCTGGGAAATATCAGTGTCTTTCTTCCTCTTTAACATTTCACACATCTGAGCTGCTAGGCTCAGTTTTGAGTATAGTTCAGAATGGAGGCTGGAAGAAGGCTCAGGTAGATGCTGGGATATCATAGAGAGAGGTCAGAGGTGACATTTCAAAAGATTCACTGTACAGTTTAGAATGTATGATCATGCCTGATGATCTATGCAGTTACTGATTGTCTTCCATAGCAAAGTTGAATAATAGTGAGTAAACCAAGGAGCATTCTGATAATAGAGGCTAATAGTTTGAAGAAGTCATCAGTGATATCAGGGATTGATATATTTGATGATAGCATTCAGTTTCTTTCATGCTAGTGTGTATAAAGAAAGAGAAGCATAAGCTTTAAGCTAATTGTTAAGTCTAGGTGACATGTGACTAATTACATATGATAGACAGCCACTGTATCATGTTCATACAGTCACAACTGAGTTCACTTATGTGTATACTTGGTGATGTGTTACAAGGCCAAAGAGAATCAGCTCAAGATAGAATGGTAAGAATAAATGTTAGCTTGAAGCTGGGATATACAGTGAGAGTTATCCTACTTATATACTGATAGAGATCTGGATAAAAATATAACTACTAATTGTGTGTTTCCAAGTCATTGTGCTTATTGTTTTAGAGTATCACTACTATCTATAAAAGAGTATTGTTCATGTTGAGAAGCATCATTGTTGCTTGAAGGACAATGGCTAACTCTACCTATTATAGTGACTAAGCAGCTTTCATGGTCCTAAGCATCTGGCTAAACATCCTGACTAATCAAAATAAGAGTTAGTTAAAGTGAAAGTTGAAGTAAAATAAGAATAAATAAGGGAAAAATCATAATATGAACTACTATCAATTATCTGGTTAGTTAAAAGAGTTACAGCCCTGAATCTAATCAATGGATAAATGAATGACATATGAATGCTACCAAGGCTATTCATAACTATGAACTCTCCTTAGAATAATCTATCAGAATGGTGGTCTTAAAAGGGGGGTAATATTATGATTTTTTCCTTATTTAACTCTTATTTCACTTTATTAACTCCTATTTTTATTTAGTCAGATCATCTAAACTGAGCACCTAGAACTGTGGAAGCAGATTATACAACCACAAAAGGTAAACTCAGTCTATTGTCTACTGACTTCTTCGATGATGCAACAATACTCTTTTGTGTTGATAGTGATAAGCAAGAATAGTAGTCACTATAGCATAGAAATGCATAATAAGTAGGTATATATTTAACTTGACTCTGAACAGTATATAAGTAGTATAGCTCTTGCTGTATATTTCCAGCTTCAAGCTAAAGTTTATCTTCACTATTCTATCTTGAGCTGATTTGTAATTGGCCTTGAGATATAACACTATATAAGCACACATAGTGAACTTGGATGTGACTGTATGAACTCAATACAGCACCCATTTATCATATGTTTAGGTCATATATCACTTAGGCTTAATATGTTGTTAAAATTAAGAATTATCAAGCATCATCAATCATACCAAATTCTTGCCTTAATGCTATCAGCAGCATAGTCAAATTCTTTGCATGCACTTCACCTAAAAACATTAGCACCTATTCAGTCTAGTAATGATGTAGTACCTGCTTGCATTATGTTTTATGAATCACATACTGCTATTAAGCCTCTTTTGCAGGGTATTCAAACTCAGAAACAGCTTGATAATTTATTGAAATGATTGCATAATATCAGATATCTAGGTTCTAACTGCTCATTTTACATTATGATTTACTCAATGTATTTAAGTGGCAAAATGACCAGCAATCAAGGCAGAACAGACTACAAGATCCACCAGCTCTCAATCCAGTTGGTCATTCATGTATTAAGCAGCTCACAGGCACTCTGGAAGATTATACTCATAGAGATGGAGATGCCTTACACTGAGATCCATATGCAGCAGCTTCTGAGAATGCAGTAGTATCTAGACATCAGTGTGGCTATTGCTGGATTCAAGGCCATACTCATTCTAATTGCTCTAGTCTGCAAAACTTGAATGCTTAATAGATAATAGGTGACTTCTTGCAGTATTTAGAAACCTAAACTAAATTCTAAATCAGAGATGCTAAGCAATGCTAATATAACAAATTGAATAAGCACCACAATTTGATGGAAAACACTCTCATCTAGATTTTAGTCTAGACAACCCCTCTAATCAGAATAAACTATTCAGAAGCTCTAGAGTTTCTCAAGACTTTGCCTCAGCCAGAAGACTGATCCAAGCTAGAGGCTGTGCACTATGCACATGATGACTATCATAATACTATACTATGTCTCTTGCTCATCAGACATGGTCCTAAGCCAAAACCTGTAGTCAAAGTAGTCTGCTTAAGAAATCAATATAGTTTGCACTGTTGTACACAGACTAGAGTAGCAGTTCTTTCTGATGTTATAATTTTATATGTTCCACTCCTTGCTTGCCAAGATAGCTTTTAAGAATGATTGAGCATGATCAGCCTGTTATGATTTTTCCATATCTTTTTTTTTTCTTATCTTATCAGAGCATCTATCTTATCCTGGGCACTTTCTCAGAAGGGCATAGAAAGATTAAATAATCACAACAGGTAGGGCACTATTGTATTTGGTCATCTCATCTATAGACAATTCTCTATTGTTCTATCTCTGATGACCAAGCAGCATTAATAATATAGCATAGAACAGTACAATAGGTAGTATTTGTATTTATTACAAGTAAAACAGTATATAAGTAGGATAGCTCTTGCTGTAGTAGCCCAGCTTTGAGCTATAAGTTTATTTTTATATTATTTACACTTGAGCTGACTTGTCTCTGGCCTTATAGCACTTGCCAGCTAAGCACAATAGTGGACTCAGACATGATTATACAAACACAATACAGCATCTATTTATCATGTGTTTTTGATCATATGTAACTTAGACTTAACAGTTAGCTCAAAGCTTCTTGCTTCTCTTTCCTTATATATACTAGTGGCAAAGAAAACCAAATGCTATTAACTTGCAATATTACCTCTGACTTTGTCAAGCTCTTGAGCACTATTGTTGGCACTCTGTTCAGGCTTTTTGTTATTATCTATCTTTGCTGAGAAAACTAATCTGTCACTGCTTAAGTAATCAGATATTACCATAGCCTCCAAACAGTATACTGCTGAACTAGAAATATCATATCCATCCTCCTTCTCTATGACCTCTCCAGAATCTATCAGAATTACCAATAAGCCTATGCAGAGAACCATATCTAAAACTGCCTCTTCTGTCTCAAATCTGAAATCCCTTTTGACAGAAAGAGAAAGAAGCCATCCTCTCAGGAATCTCTAAAGATACAACTAATGTATCATCCATCATAACCTGCCAAACCTCCCTCTGGTTCCAAACTATGAAGATGAGGACCTCCTCAGCAACTTCTTTGAGAGAGAGCCATTCTCTGACCCTTTCACCATCTCTCTCATTCACAGGATTGGTGGAATTGCCTGAGACTCCCTTGATGCTGTCTAACTGGCTTTGGTCTATGACTTCCTCTATGCAATCCCTAAGCATTCAGAAATTGAAGATACCAACTTGTCTGAGTCCAAAGACAGATGGAGGAGTTCACTTGAGAAGCCAGACTAATAGAAAGCTGAGCCAATATTGATGGAGAACACATTATTCTCCAGAGGTACAGAACTCAGCCAGCCAGGACTTGATCTGAGTCTGAGGCATAGCACAGTGCAGAAGAAGTCTGAGAATAGAATTGAAAAAGAAGGAACTATAAAAGGTATGGAAACCAAGATAATATCTCAAGCCTATTCTGAGAGCCAAGCTGGCTCAGAACTAAGCCTTCCCTATCATCATCAGAAATTTCTCTTTCCCAAACTCCTGAAATCTCCTTCTCCACCTATAGAATCCAGCTTCCACTGTCAGCTTATATCTCTGATTTGATCATCTGATGGCTCATCTGAGACTGAGTTACTGAAGTACTCCTCAACAAGCAGAATACTGACTAATTCCAAGAGTATTATACAGCAGTGAAAGTAGCAGAAGGCTAAAGAAAACCCACTGAAGGATTCATTCCCCAATCTGTCACTCCTGTTGACCCTGAATCTAGCACTCAAGAACAGCTCATCTGCAACAGTGAAACCTCAGGTGCTGTTTACCTTCAACCCACATGATGACTCCTCTGATAAGGATAGCAGAGAGAGTGGAATGGATGATCTCATTTAGGAATCTTTGATTATCCTGGAGATCTTGCTGAACTCAAAGACATAGAGCAGTTAGAGGCAAAAATACAATGAGAACAAGAAAAGAAATTTAAACAACTGTATCAAGAGAGAGTTTATAAAGTTGTTCAGAATTTAAGGTGGCAGATAATCCCACTTAGAAAGTAGTATACAGTAGCTAGCCCAGAAGAATAAATTGACATTTTACAGTATGCTGCAATAGAACAGGCTATTTACCTGTATAATCAATAACACTCTGAAGACCTCCTAGCCAAACTCCCAGGATATCAATCATGATTCAACATCTGATCAATGCTGAACATGCCATCTGTTTCTCTAAAGCAGGCTATAAACTTGGCACTAACAATCTGAACTACCAGCACAATCTTCACTCATCACTAAAAGCTGCAAAACTTATAAGCTGAGAATCTAACTAAATATCTCTGGAGGCTGAAGGGGAGCCAATTAATGAGAGGACAGCCCTCTGCTGATAAAGCCAAAACCAGTGGCTAAGCTGAGGGAGACAATCCTGAAGCCACCAAACAAGAGTCTATAGTTGTCAATGAAAGAATCATTAGGAAACCAGGAGGAGAAGTCCTTAGGAGTCCAGTCACTTATGATGACTCCATTCTTTCTCCATATTGTATTAGCAAATCTCACCTTTCAATGAATACCTAAATCTAATGAGACTGCTCACCATTGATTTGGTCCTTATACAGTGCAAACTTGACCTTATACAGAAGCCTCAGCCCTTCAAGAGACAGTCTGACAACATTGACTGCTTCTTAACTGATTGCAAACAATATTTCAAAGTATACTTGGCATATTTGTCAGGGGACATTTATTGAGTTTTCTTCACTGCCTCCTATTTCAAGGACAAGGCTAAAGTCTAGTGGACTCTGAAAAGTTGAGATCTCTACTCCATGACCAGAGAGCATCATTGACTGCCATCCTGGCCTGTATTCAAACAGATGGTATGAGACAAATTCATCAATCCAGCTATCTAAGAGGTTCATAAACAGAAGATGAAGGACTTTCAAATGGGAGACAAAATGGCTACCAAATACTTTGATGAGTTTGAACATCTTATCAAACTGACAGGATTTATTGACAATGTTGAAGATGATGAACAACTGGTAGAGTATCTAAAGAATAGAGAACTCCACTTATACATCTCAATGATCACTGATATTGGCTTCAACATCCTAAAGGTATATAAAGAATAGAAGGTGTGGATCATTATCATAAACAAGGAGTGGCATCAACAGAAGACAGAGAATGCCAACTAGTAGGATGACCAGAGGACTGAAAATCAGGCAAGATCCAATCTGCAATACCTGCCAAGACCAACACACCCCCTTCAACTTCTGTGCCATCCTATTCCACCCAGAAGACTGGTATCAGTACTATCTATACTAGGCTATGAAAGGAAGAAAAATGTTTCAATTGTAGAGAGAAAGGTCACCTGTCTTAGAACTGCCTGAACTACAGACACTCACACATGGTGAGTTTCATAGTCTCTGAAATCAATCCTTTGATATCTGAGTCTGTATAGGACTCTACACTAGTATCCTGATTGTCACATTCTGGAGTATCTGTATGTTCTCTTCTATTACTCTCTGAGCTATACTTTACCACTCTCCAGTCATAGTTAAATCTATGAAAAACTCTACTGTTGGAAGATCCATCATAGTCCTCACCATCTCTTCTCTCTATGTTCTCACCTCTGTTGCATCAGGTGAGATTTGAGCATTTATGCACTATGCATTTATTGATGAAGGTTACAACTGCTATACTGTATACTCAGAATTGGATGGTTTAGTCCAATGTCAATCTAAGCAATATTAGCAGCTGGTATCACTTCTTGTATCAGTACAGTTATTGTGACTTTTTGCTGGTTAGTAGCAAAAACAATCTATCTTTCATATAAGATCACTGATCATTGCTCTGATTGACATTTATCATATCTGGCAGTGTTAGATCCTCTAGAGGCATCAATAGCTCATCATTGTCATTCCCATTCTTTGTACTATTCTAAGCACAGGTAATCATTTTTAAATTAGATCATTATCAAAAAGTAAATCTTTCTGCAGTGTTCAAAGCCATCAAGTCATATCACACTTGCTTCAAAAGCACCACTAATAATAACAATAATTCTTTTAATTATAGTAGTAGTGTCATTGATTGAATGATGTCCTATCTTATGTTTATGCTCACTAAGACACTTTGGTGTACTATCTTCCTACTGTACCTCATCATAAATGTTGCAGAGTCCAGTCATGGATCAGGAATATACTCATGCTGCAGAGTTCTTGAAGTGCTTGTTGAATCAGTGATCCTCTATGCTATTGTGCTGATCATTGACATAGTATTCATGGCATATAACCTGATGAATGGCTACTATGTCAATATTTTGACCACTGCTATAAAGGTCTGTCTACTGAAATATGGAAGATCACAGTTGAAATGTACTTACAGGGAATTGCACTGACACTTCTGATCAGATGCATCACAGCAGAACATGCACAACCAGATGACTTGATGCAAGAGAGTACTCACACAGTATTCTCTCTTAATTTTGGAGCTCACTCTCTTTCAACAATGCAAAAAGCTCAAGTTATGCAGAGTGCTGAACTTGATGAGATCAATAAGATGGTGGAGTAAAATATTTCTTTCATGAAAAGAGACTAAAAGGCAGGACCATTGGATTTTGTGTGAAGGTTTGTGTGCATATAGTATAAGACTAGTGATTAACCAAGCTTCAAGTTCCATTCAGGGAATTTGAAATAAGTGTATAGTTTTCCTATAGTATCAAAGAAACCTGATTCCAGTTGTTACTCATACTTTGTGGTTGATGTTTAATGGCAAGAGATGTCTTTAAACCCCTCAAACACTACACTGTTGAGTCTATATGACTAATGCCAACATATTCTCTTTTGTAAATGACCAATCTTAGCATCTTCATAGATCTTCATCTCTTTTCTGTCAGTGCAGCTGGGAGCTTGTTTAATATATGTCTAATCAATAGACTCTTGGTGCTAAATGTTGCTGGTAACCTTGACAAGCACAATATTAATATCTGAGTCTATCTTTGAAACATGATATTATATATTAGATGGGTTTCTGGATATTCCAGATCTCTATTTCTCTAAATACTCTCTATGATCTACTTTCTCCTTGGCATATCTTTCCCATGCTGCCTTCAAGTCAATCCAGAAGAATAGCATAACATCATGCTCATCCTAGATATTCTGAGCTTCAGATTCTATAGCTATTGCTACACTAGTCCTCTCTTCATTTCTTCCTCCTGTCTGGTTTATTCTAGCTCCAGCTCCCTCTCACTCTTTCTCCTGCTTCTGCTTCTCACTCTTTTTGATACTGGTGCTATGATCATGTTTTTCCTTCAGTGGTCCCATTGGCACTAGGGTAGATACTGGTGGGCAGTTAGACCAGTGATATTGGATTAGAACATCAACATTCTTGCCTCAATTCTTTATAGTAGCAGCTCTATATCTATAATGTAGCAAGAGTTGAGCAGGCTTTTGTTGATGGTTCACAAAAGTGGCATCATTATTGTTAGGAGTTTGCTTCAGAGTAGATCTGCTGCTTGGAGTAGTGATCTACTAAAGTGTATATCAAGAATCACATGAGTAACTGACATCATCTTCTAGCTGACACCAGTGGTGATCAGAGATATCAGTGGTTTTCAGAATAGAATTTGGAGTCTGATGTAAATGAGAAAAGATAAGAAAGAAAAAGAAAAGCAGACAAACAACAAGTATAGCAACCCTCTGTTGGTCAAGATGATTATGAATATTAGAAGCAGCATAAAAACCATTGCAAATATCATTAATGCTGCATAGTGAACTTAGATTCTCTTTGTTTGGCTAGTTCTTGATGATGAGTTGTATCCACTATAGGAAAAACCAAATTAAGTGATATAAAAGGAAACAATATATGGACATGCCTTGTCACCTCATGCATAAGAAATAATATGCATCCCAACCCTTTTATCAAGGCTAGTCCATACACATTGTCCATCATGCTCTAACACCTTCTCACAAAAGTTTTTGTGAGTAGCTATAGTTGCAGAGTTTGTATGGGTTTGCTGTTTGATGATCTCAAGGTCAATGGTGTGAGAGAGGATATTTTCACCAGACACATCATATTGGTAGACTCCCTGATTCACCAGCTCACCATTCAATTCTACTGCATCACCAGTCTCATCAACCAGACTCCCAATAATGCCTAGAATGCACTAGCCAATATACTGAAGGTATTTTAATAGGTATAGACAGACATTGTTGTGATTTGCATAGGAACTTCTAAGTAAAATGAATCTTGTGGTAATAGAAGGAGCTGAACAAAGCCTGGCAGCAGTGGCAGATGAGACATATGGACAATAGTGATGGTCAGAACTAAGTCATATCATGAAGGATTCACTAAGAGCTGGCTTGGCTGAGTAGTGAGTGGCTTTGTCAAAATTAAAATATAAATGATAATCCTTTCTCACTCCTTCCCATGATGTGCTGGACCAGCACTTGGCATCACAAGATATCAAATCCTTTTTTATTTAACTGAACCCAGAACCTCAGATGATGAAAATATACAGTTTATATGCAGGCTGGCAGGTATCATATATTAGTGCACTGAAATCCTTTTATGTGTCTGCATATTTTAGCTTGGAAACCTAAAACACAGCAGACTGATAGACTACATGCTAGTGCATAGGCCATACCAGCTGAGAATAATGCAACAATAGTCTCTGAAAGGCTACTGCTGCTTTATTGTTTCTGTTCTGATTTATGCCCCTCTTTATTCCTTTGTTCTGCTTGCTACAATATATAAGACAGACTGGGCATGAGCTGTTTCTCTACACAATCCTTCTCTCCATCAACATACTAACAATGTCTATCTCTGAGTTAGAGTTTGCTGAATTAACTGATAAGGCCCTTATTTCAGACTATATCACTATAAGTCTCATCTCTTGGATCTCATTCAATCTCTCTAATCTCTATCTGTCAGGCTCATAATATACCTCATACCATCACATTTTATAGGAGCATCTTTGATTCATATAATCTGTCTGCAATCATAAAGCATCTCTTTTCTGCAACATCTAATCCTGTTTCAATTTCATTACTTGCCAATCATGTGTGGATAGCATAACTTGACAGAAACTGGAGATTTGAGCACTACTCTACTGCTGAGACATTTTCTGACTCACATGAAGGTGATGTCAAAGAGAATGATTCAGTTTTCTATGTTAAACTATTATCTGCCTGACAGCCTCTCAGTCAACTCTAGTATTGACCTGCTCAACAAGACCTGCAAACTAGAAGATGGGAGATCAGAGATACATAGCATGCTGGCAGAGCTGAGAATAGCAGTCTCAAAGGCTGCTCTCCTATATATGCAGGCCAGCCTAGCTCTAGAAGAGAAGAGAGTGAAGACTACATTGCTCATGACACTTATTATAAGTATCTGTAGAAAGGCATACATGAAGAAGATCATGTGGATAGTGAATTTGATAGATACCAATGATGATGCTAGTGATCAAGAGAGTGGTGGTGAGCCTGATGGCAACATCAAAAGTAGTAATAATTTCACTCAAAAAAAGCTCCAGCCTTCTTTATAAGTACTTGTTCACCATGTATATCTCTGCTTTAATTTATGATTTGCATCAAGGTGATAAGCTGGAGTAAATAAGGCACAGTTTGGAGATCTGGATTGTGCATGTGTTTCTTCCCCATACCTTGATATAACCTTATCTAACAGACAACAGGACAAAGATGAAGAGAGCCTCAGATGCTTTGAGAGAGGATGTATATGTAGTACTGATACCTCCTCTAAAGTATATCATTCACTTTGTTGTGTCCACAGTGATAAATATCAACAGTTTTTTTCTCTGTAGTAGAACCACTAATGATACAGGACAATCTGACATATCAGATGCTTTGAGTTCAACAGAAAAATCTCCTCAAAAGTACCTCTGTTCCTATAAAGACAAAGACATGTGTACTAGTCTCAAGCAGGTCAAAACCAGTGTTGAAGAAGAAGATCATGCAGAAGTGCAAGTTGAGTCTTCCTGCACCACTGCATTGCAAGGACAGAACTATCTCCAACTCAGAGAAGGCTCTCTTGATGATATATATATAAATATCAGTTTCAAATACTAAATTATTGAAGAATGCTTTCCCATTGATTTGGATAAAGAACTGTTAAATGCTGGTATGTCTGACAGTCCTTGCTTTCCAGTCAACCTCCTAATTCTAATTTTCCTCTCAAACAGGTTCTCAAGAATCTTGAAGACTAAGAAATATATCCCTCCTGTAAAGTTCACAATCCTATAGCTCCTCTTCTACAGGCATCAGACAGTTTTAATTCTGATCCTGAGGACTGCAACTGTTATGATTTTTCCTTTCCTTTCTCTTTTAACCTCTATTGATGCTTAGTCAGAGTGCTAAAGACAAGTGCTTAAGATGTGGGATAAGGCTTAGTCATCACAACTGGCCAAGTCTATCATTGTCTTTCAACACAACAGCATTGTTTGATGATGCACAATGACTCTTTTATATATGGTAATGGCACTCTAGAACAATAGGCACAATGAACTCAGAAACACACAATAAGTAGTAGTATTATTAGCATGCTTTGTACAGTATTTAAGAGTGCTAGCTCTCACCAGGAAAACCCCAGCTTTGAGCTAAAGTTTATTCATCTCATTCTATCCTTGAGCTGATTCCTCAGGCCTTGTGACATATCAATCAGAATATGTATCAGTGGATTCATTCAATCACTCAAAGTGTGAGATGATGTCTGTCTATTATATGTTTCTGTTCACATGATGCTTAAGTCTAACAATTAGCTCAAAGCTTCTTCTTCCCTTTCCTCATGCACTATAAGTGTGAAGAAAACCAAATGCCCTCTATCAACACATCAGACCCAAACTTTGACCAAGAGTTCTTTGAACTCCTTACATCAATTGTTGGTACCTTATTAGGATTATTGGTGATCATCTAGCTGTGCTGGGAATATCATTCAATCACTGCTTAGGCTATTTGACACTACAATGAGTTTCAGCATATCTACCACATACTTTGCAACATAACCCCTAACCTCTCTCTCTATGACATCCCAGAATCCTGACAAACATCTCACTAGCCCCCAACAAGTCTCTTATCAGAAGCCAGGCCTAGCAGCTCATATCAGGAAAGCAATCAAGAAGAAGAAAGATATGAATACCCCTCTCAACTCAGATCAAATCAGTACTCAGTCACAGGATTCTGAAATCTCTGGGTCTCACTTCAGGACAGTAACCTCCCAGAGGAGCTCTCTCAGCCACTCCCCCCCTCTTTCAATGCCTCTCAAACTGGTAGAATTGCTGACTGTGCCCAAGATTTCTTTGATGCTGCTCAGTTGGCTATGAGACCCTGCCACCCAACTCCTGGAAGCCAGTCTCCAAGCCCCCCCTCTCAGCCTTCTGTCAGAACCAGTGATAGGCTGAAGAGGAGCCCTTTGGATAGAATCAACAATGAGCGACAGATCTGAGAGAACTGAAATGAAGTCATCTATCAGTTATTTTCAGCATGGAACCTCAATGTCTCATTCAACTATAACACAGCACTCTGACAAGAAGAATAAAGACAGTGAAATACTCTGCAGCCAGTCCAGAGTGAGTTGGAGGAGCACATCATTGAAAGTAGAAGGCAAGCATGAGAAGCTGCTGAGCATGACTGCCAGCATAGGGAAGAGCAGTGAGAGGTCAAGAGAGTCTGACTGGCATGGTGAAGAGGATCTGAGTGTGCACAATATGAAAATAGATCCAGCAGAGTGTTATCCACTGACCACACTCACACCAACACACACACAAAACTCTTAGTTCATGAGGGGATTATAATGTGATAAAAGTAGCAATCAACAAATATAATTGTCTTCTTTAATGAGATCACAGCATGCAAACAGTAATAGCATGCTTACAACAGTCTGAGGTCTCTCTAAGTCTCAAAGCTTTTCATTTTATCAAAATAAGAGGTGGCAACAGGTGTTGCCAGGCCTTAAGGCAAAGAGTACTGCAATTCAATACAATACATCAAAACACTCCTTCAAAACTCTCAAATGATTCTAAGCACAGCTCAGATCAACTCAAATCCCTAACACACACAATACACAACTCAAAGCTTCATGCTCTAAGTAAAAACCAATCACAAACACATCCACAAGTGCTAAAGAGCACAGATCTCTGTCCACAAGCTTCCAAACTGATTGTAAACTCACAGGATTCAAACCTATGTGATTCAGAGATATAAAACCCAATAAAACACTATTCAACAGACCAAAGAGTTTGAATCTCTGTCAATCTGCAGAAATAACACAAAAGCACACACTAATCAAGCTAAAGGGTTTGAACCTCTACCACCTGTAGTGCCATGCATCACAAATACCTCAAAAACTCAAGATGATGCTCTTTAGACACTGCTCTCTTATTCTCAGGTTAGAGCATAATCTAAAACCTCTTATCAAACTGGGCTTAAGTCCTTCATGAGCTTCAATGCCTCACTTAGTTCTCACAGCTCTCTCAAGAATGTTCAATAATATATTTATTCTCTTGCCTGAAGTTACTAACACAAACTCAGAGCTTAGAGTGCAAGGCTTTCTGTGCCTAATACACTGCAACTGTGAGAGGTTGGAAACTTGTGCTCCAATCATACAATATCATATTTAAATACTCTACTATAGTACTTACTAATACAATCCTACTATGGTATCCTCAAAGTGCAGGACTCTATGTTGGATCCCACAGGTATTATTCACATGCATATTGCAGTCACTGCACTTATTTTCTTCTGGGTGATGACTGTGCCTGCTGTTCCTTTGCTAGCTGATATCAGCTAGCTGGCCTCATCAGATCTGCTTGCTTTCTTATTTCCCCAGTGACATCTCTGACAGCAGTAAACAGTCCCAGACCCCTGGAGTTATCTCTCATGCTAGGAGCCAGCCACAATGGCTATGTTCTGCTTCTCTGTGTCTAATCAGTCATTCCTTCTGACTCACCAAAGATGCTATTTCTTGATATGATGCAGAGTCCCTCACTGTGTTATACACACTAAGACACTATATGTATACATATAAGGCTTAGGGCAGTATGCATGCTATTTATTTCTCAGGTAATATTCCTCTACTTATTACTTTGTTGTTATCAATCTATTTCTCCATTCAATACCCATTTACTCAGATACCTTTCTTTGGGTCTCAGTTCTCTGTTCTAAAGCATATCCCATCAGTGCATCAATGGCTGTGTATTTTTGATCAATATGATCAGACTTGCTGATTATATTTTGATCATAGTCTTTTTATTTTTAGCATATCCTCTCATAATAGTATTGGTGCATTTAGGACCAAGTGCTGAGATCTCACATGCAGCCTAACCCCTCTGGTATTAGTCTGTTACTAGGCCATGCACTCTGCTTATTGTTACTTCAGTTTATCATTATGATAGCTAGGTTTCTATATGCTCTAGTCCTATTTTCTGTTACATGCTTACTGGACTGAAATGTAATCTATGTATTCACAATTTTTGCAATTTTACATGCCTGAACATAGAGAGAGCATATCAATGGATCAATGTCTTGAACTGGTATGGGCTCTGACCTGAGGTTATCTCAGTACTTGCCCCTGTATGAGTAGACTGATCCCTCTCCACACCCATATTCAGAGAGCCTAGTACCATCAGCTCTGATCTCTGAGCCCCTGAACAATAGACAAATGCAGAAGTCCTCACTGCTAATGAAGTCCAAAAAAGAAGTGACAGAGTTTCTACTCTGCCTAAGGATGATGTTCCAGGATCCTCACCCTGCCTCCTGACTCCCTAGTATCTCCCTCTCCAAAGAACCCCTAGTGCTGATATCATGTTCAAGGATGATGAGTCTATTCTTGGACACTATAGACTATGAGTCTCTAATACTGCCCACATCTCTGCTTGCACTCTCTGAGGTTTTCTTGAGAGTCAGATGGTCAGACAGCTTCTCGATGATAGATACCGAAGAAACATCCAGCTCTATCACAAGCAAGTGGCAGTGGTGAGAGCAATAGGCAGGAATCAGTATGACTCTGATATCAGAAGCCAGCCTGCTTCCACCTCCCTCAATGCATCAGACTTCTCAGGCTCCACTGCTGGGCCAAGCACCCAACCAAGGCAGTGGATCAACCAAGATGGTATGACAGCAAGAGGATGAAGGGAATTTCTTTGACCTGCCCACTGTTTCTCTCCTCAAGAAAGGAGAGGATGATGAGCCCAAGGATGATGAGGAGATTGAGAGCAGCAATCCACTATGCTTGGGTGGAAAACTCACTTACAGACTCCAGGAGGACACTGATAAAGAAGAACTAGAAAGGGCAATACAGGAGGCAAGGATGCAGGAATATCCGGAATTCTACTTGTAGAGGGTAAACCTTTTATGATATAATGCTACCTGGATAGCATCACAAATTGGACAATTATATCTTCATTCTATGCCTAACAAAAAAACAGAAATCCTAAGGCATACAGCAATCAACTATGCTGCAGTGCAATACAACAAAAAACATCCCAAAGACTTGATTCAAAGACTGCTGGCCTACCAGATGCCAGAACCCATACAACCCATGCCATGGTCACCTCCTGTCACCCTAAAATGAGCTGTATATACAGCCCCATCCATCTGGAGTATGTTTTCATACTCCACTCTCTCATTCTGATGAACAGCAACCTGACTATCAAAATCCTGACCATAGTCAAGTAACATGCCAGCCTCATATCAAAACCCTTGGACCAGCAAGAGAAGCCAAATTCTAAGGGCTCAGCCCTCACCTGATGAAGCAAGTGGGAGCAGCATTGGAAAAGAGCCAATCTGGGATGACCCCAAGACAGTATGGCTATGATTCACTATTAGGAATGGAGTGATAGTCTGAAAGGAGAAACTTTCATGAGGAAGCCCAGTCACAGACAACAACTTGCTTTACTCATTTCCTGAACCACCAATTGAATGGTGACACTCTTCCTTCTCCAACTGGCCCAACTCAATAGATGCACTACCAACTGACACTGCTGTACTGCAATGCAGATCTGATCTACTTCAGAAACTCCATCCCTTCAAAGGGACATCCAATGACATTGATTGATTCTAGTTGACTGTGAACAATACTTCAAAGTTTATATCAGTTTCCTTGGAACTGATATGAACAAAGTCATCTTTGCCACTTTCTACCTCCAAGAGAAGGCTAAAACATGGTGGATCTTAATCTTGCCTAACTTCTGATCAACCATATAGAAACACTACCAATATCCCTTGTAGCTGGTCTTCAAACAGATGCTGCATAACAAATTTATTGATCCAGCAGTACAGGAAGTGTACAAACAGAAGATCAAGGAATACAAGATGAGAGATAGAGTGACCACAGATTACTTTGATGAGCTTGAGAGGCTCACCAAATTAGCAGGGATTAGAGATGACACAGCCAATGATGGAAGGATGGTTGAGACCCTTAAGAGAGGAGTCCTCTCTTTATATGTCATAATGATCTCAGCTATTAGTATCAAAGTGCTGATGCCAGTCAGCTATGATGAGTGGAAGGAACAAATCATTGAGATATACAAGGAGCAACAAAGGCAGAAAGCAGAATCATTGATGCTACAAGACTGTTCAAAAAAGTTGACTCTATCAACCCTAAACAACACCAAATCATCAGAGACAACTGCTGGAAAATCATCAGGATCCTCAATGGCCTCCACTTATAGCATATAGAAGACTGAAACTGGAACCACATATACAGGGGCTGAGAAGCCCATGGATATTGACTGCATGAAGAAAGAAGGCAAATGCTTCAACTACAGATAAAAAGGCTATATGACCAAAGATTATCCTAAGAAGAAGCAGACCTGAGAGGATATTCAGGCACAGATTGCCAAACTTCAAAAAAAAGAAGAGGATCTTGGTAGTGAAACCAAAGTGAAGGAGGTAAAAGGTGAGATCAGTCAGTGAGTGATTCCACTGAGCTAGCCAAGAAACTTTATGATGTGTGATCAGTAGCTGCTAGTCAGACTAATAGTATTTCTGTAGTAACCTCTATGCCTACCATACTTATGCATTCAAATATACCATGATTACTGGACACTGACACCAAAGAATTGCAGCAAAAAAAACTCAAATGCCTACAGGCTGAACAAAGGCAGTGAGCCCCACCATGTGGCTCAAACCATTTGATACCAAATGAACATAGAGAGCCATCAAAGAAGCCAAAGATAAAGCTGCAGCAAAAGCTGTACTTCAGAATTGAATTCATAAAACCAGAGTCAAAGAAGTTGTTGATGAAGCAATTCAGGAAGTAAAAGATACAGAAAGATGCCAAGCTTTGGAATGGCTTGATAAGTTACAGGAATCACAAAAGTTTATTTGTTGGTCTAAAACACCTGAATGAGACCTCCTTGTAAAAGCCCAAATTGAGATGCTGACAACCTGCTCCACCTATACAATAACCACCCTGATCAACAGCAGATGCATAGAGAGTTCAATCAACCAAACTTTTGTCAAATAAAACAAACTTCTCATCAAAACTATGGCAGCCCCAATTCCTGTTTACAATGCTGATGGAACTAAAAACCAAGCCAGCTCGATTACTGAGTTTGTCAAACTCAGACTCACAATCAGAGACCACTCTAAGAGGATTGATCTTATGGTAACTGATCTAGAGACTAAGAAAGTCTTTCTTGGACACAACTGGTTGATCAAACATAACTCACTGATCAATTGGAAAACCAGTGATGTGCTTAGTAATGGCTAAGTGACTAAGAGAGGTGAATGAGGAATAAACTCTCAAACACTAACACCTAACCACTCAATACACAATCACCAAAGACAGTTGAGGTTGGTTGTTTTGAGTACAATAGAAGCACTCTTGCAGTCTTAAGTAAAATCAAAGAAACAGTCAATAAAGACAGTTATTCAACTCTATCTTGCTTTCAAAGATGCAATACTCATGAGAGTAGTTTATAGCAATGTTTAAGTATAATTAGGACTTAGAATCAATGCCAAATTGCACTCCAAATCAACTTAGAATATTCTACAACCCAATGAACTCCGAAATCCAAATACTAAGTCTATCAAGCACTTAGGCTTGACTAGCTGCACTCTTGGCTGGCTAGCAGTCCTCAAAACTGAAGAACTTGTATTCTGATGCTGAAACCCTTATAGTTTGGAACTCAAATTAATCCAAAACCCAAAATACAGTTATTATTCCAATCCAATCCTCTCTAAATGACAAAGCAACTTAAATAAATCACTAAGTCGAAGCAGAACTCAAAATCCATTATCCCAGGGACTAGCTACAGTGGGCTAGAAGGCCTGAACATGGGGGTGGGTCACTTGCTTGCTATTTCCCCCCCATTCCCTTCTTTTATACATCAACAACAGGTACAGAATCTATAAATAAAGCATTCAAAATAATATTTCTCCTGTTTAAAGCAGAATCATGCCATTATTCTGGAATGGCAGCACTCCTGGACTCCCCTAGGCTTGCCCAGACCTGCCTGGCCATCGCACAGCTTTATTTTAAGCCTACAGTGTCTGTGGGTACCTAACTCCTTTCTGTCTACTCAGAGTTTTAATCCTCTGAGTTATTCTTAGTAGCTCAATTGATCAGGCCTGGTCAGGCCTGATCAACAGGTCCTATCCACTCTATTCCTCTCAATTCTAAGTTCCTTAGATTATCTGATATCTAGAAAATTTGGACTTAGGCATTTGAGTCAAAACTCACAGTGCTAGCCACAGATCATTGGGTCTCTCTTCTTACTGCTTCTGGATAATGCTATCTTTACTCAATACTCCACAACTGGCTATGGTATTATGCCCTTAGCTGTCTTAGAATATACTTGTCTTAATGGCATGTAGAATTGGCTCTATTTGAGATACCATTTCTAAGTCCAACTTGGACTTAGTATTTTCCAAGGTGTGGTGCTGAACTTTTCTAAGTTCAAACCTGACTTAGGATTTTTATCCTTAGGCCATGTTATTTTTACAAAGTCCAATTTGGACTTAGTATTGATGACTAGCATGACTATCAGCTTGAAGCCTCAGCCATAGTCCTTTACTGGCTAATGATCCTCAGTTACTAGCATATTCTAGTGTGTTATGCAGAATTTGCAAATTATAGGGCTAGACATATAGCCTGCATATCACTGGAAAAATAACCTTTGCCCACTGCAAATGCTGAAAGCTTTTGTTTGAATTGCCAGACAAAGATCCTGAGGACCAATGGGATGAAGAGATGGAGGAAAGAGAAACTATCCTTGCAATTGACCTACAGTACAAGATCCATATCTATGCCATACATCATGCCAACAATTTAGCAGCCAAAATAAACAAACAATGAGGAGAAAGGATCTTTGAAGAAATGGTCTCTGAATGGGCCCAAGACTTCAAGGACCTATTTGAAAAGGAGAGCTTCAATAAACTGCTGGCACCCAAACCCTGGGATCATGCAATTGAGTTAATTCTGAATGCTAATGCAAATCTCGACTGCAAAACTTACCCACTCAGCAATAATGAACAACAGGAACTCAACAAGTTCCTCAATGAAAACTTGTCCAGTGAGAGAATTTGACCATCAAAATCTCCTATGGCATCCCCATTCTTCTTCATCAAAAAAAAAGATGGTAAACTCCATCCCATACAAGACTACTGCAAACTAAATGAAATGATGATTAAAAATCATTACCTGCTGCCTTTGATCTCTGAATTAATAGACAAACTATGGGGTGCATGGTACTACATCAAACTCAATGTATGATAGGGGTACAATAACATGCAAATCAAGAAGGGGGACAAGTGGAAGGTGGCCTTCTGAACCAACCAGAGACTTTTCAAACCAATGGTGATATTCTTTGAACTCACCAATTTCTTGGCAATGTTCCAATGGATGATGAATGATATTTTCAAGGACCTTATCTCAACCAGAAAGGTCACTATCTACCTTGATGATATTCTAATCATGTCATAAACCAGGGAGGAGCATAGGAAGCTTGTACAATAAGTGCTGACTCTGATGAGGAAGCATAAGCTATTCCTCAAAGCAGAGAAGTGTGAGTTCAAGATACTCAAGACTGAATACCTCAGAGTCATCATTAGTGAAAGGAGCATATGAATGAATCTTGTCAAAGTTGCAGGGATCACTGAGTGGCTTATTCCCACTAGGAAGAAGGAACTTCAATCCTTTTTAGGATTCACAAACTTTTACCAGTGATTTGTCTGAGACTACAGCAAGATAGTCTGCCTAATGATACAGCTTACTGGAAACACCTCATAGATCTGAGGACCCTTCCAACAAGCCACCTTCAATAACCTCAAAAGATGGCTAGCAGAAGATGTAGTTCTTGCTATTCCAAGCCAAGAGAGAAGGTTCTGCATCAAAGTGAACTCTAGTGAAGAAGCAGTCAGAGCAGTCCTATCCCAAGAACAGGACAGTAAATGGCAACCAGTCACCTTCCTCTCAAAAGCACTCTCTGTGACAGAATGAAACTATGAAATATATAACAAGGAGTTGCTTGCAATAATGCTTGCCTTAGAGGAATGGCAATATTATCTGATCGGCACTATTAAAGTCTTTGAAATCTGGATGGATCATCAAAACCTCTGATACTTCCAGTAACCACAAAAACTCAATTGTTGGCAAGCCTGGTGGGTAATCAAGCTCAGCCAGTATCAATATATCCTTCACCACAAGGCCAGAATAGCAAATAAGAAGGCCAACCTTCTTAGTCAATAAGCAGACTATGATCAGAGCAAGCAGAACAATGAAGAAGTAGTGCTCCTGCAATCTCATCACTTCTGAACTATAATAATATCTATGGAGGAGGAGATCTATGAACACATCAAAAGTGCTATTCAGGATAGCCATAAATGGGATCAACAAGTAGCATCATCACTCAATCATGAGCAAGGAATGACAAAGAAAGGAGAGATGATCTGATATGATAGATGAATCTATTCCCTGAGATCATACCCTGCATGAGGAAATCACTGTGACCTGCTATGACCATGCAACTGCTGGCCACCCTGGAATCACAAAAACCAAGAAACTTATCTTACAAGAATACTAGTAGCCAAAAATGGATAATGATATTATCCAATATGTTAAAGCATGTAAAGTCAGCCAAAGGGAAAAGTCATTGATCCAGCCATGTGCAGCACTATTACACCTAAACAAGATTCCATCCTCACTATAGACTCACATCTCTGTTGACATGATCACTGGATTATCTGATTGCAATGGCTATGATGCTATCATCATTATTGTCAATCATTTCTTGAAGGTGATTATCTCGATTGCTTGCTCCACTGAATTGACATCAGAAGGTTGGACCAAAATTCTCCATGATGAAGTCTATACCAAATATAGGATACTCCAGATCATAATCTCAGATCAAGACCCACAGTTCATCTCTAAATTTTTAGACAACTTATACCACTTTCTCAATATCAAGCAGAATACTTCCATAGCATACCATCCTCAGACTGATGGGCAAACCAAACAAGCCAACCAAGAAGTTGAGAAATACCTTTGCCTATTTATCAACTATCAACAGGATGACTGGATGGAATGGTTGGCTCTTGCTGCCTTCTAGCACAATAATCATATCCATTCTATGACAGGTAAGACTCTATTTTTCATAAACCATAGACAACACCCCATCATTACTTATACTGAATGACACTGCATCTCAACCTCCACATCCTCTGACTTCACTGCTGAAATAGCAAAAATCCATACCGAAACCCAAACAGTATTAGAAAAAGCTGCAAAAACAATGAAAGTGCAATATAATAAACACCATTGGATTGCACATACATACACAGTCAGAGACAAAGTCTGGCTAGATACAACAAACTTTCACCTGCTGTGCTCCAAATGAAAACTCAGTAACAAACACACTGGACTCTTCATGATCCTTAAAAAGATCAGAGAATCTGCATACAAACTGCAACTACCCACAATCTGGAAAATATATGACATATTCAATGAATCACTACTAACATCATATATTGCATCTGCATTCCCAAACCAAGTACAACCACCACCTCCACTACCAGACCTCATCGACAATGAAGAATATTATGAAATTGACTAAGTGTTAAACCACAAACTATGCAAAATTAGAGTGAAAGGAGATGAGACAATGATGACAGTTGATTATCTCATCAGCTGGAAGGGATATGGTCTTGAATCCAACCAGTGGGTTAATAAAAAATTGATGAATGCAGACAGAGCTATACATGACTATAAATTATCTCTAAATTAAGCCATCAGGATGATGGTCTTAAGGAGAGGATAATATTATAATTTTCTCTTTTAACCCCTATTGATGCTTAGTCAGGGTGCTAAAGACAAGCACTTAAGATGTGAGACAAGACTTAGTCATCACAACTGGCTGAGTCCATCATTGTCTTTTGATGTGACAACATTGCTCAATGATGCACAATGACTCTTTTATATATGGTAACAATGCCCTAGGACAATGAGCATAATGAACTCAGAAACACACAATAAGTAGTAGTATTATTAGCATGCTTTGTACAGTATTTAAGAGCACTAGCTCTTGCTGGAAAAACTCTAGCTTTAAGCTAAAGTTTATTCATCTCATTCTATTCTTGAGCTAATTTCTCAGGTCTTGTAACATATCAATCAGAATACACATCAGTGGATTCATTTGATCATTTGAAGTGTGAGATAATATCTGTCTATCATGTGTTTCTGTTCATATGATGCTTGAGTTTAACAGCAACTTGAATTCAGATTTGGACTCATCAAGCCCTTTAGATTATGGAACAAAGTCTTTGAAAACAGAGTCTCTGCTGTGATAGTATAGTGCACCAACCCCTCTACTCTCTCTCCTCTCCTCTGCAGCTCTGGCTGAGGAGTCCATCTCTGCAAGAAGGCTAATTTGCATGCTAACCCAACCTTCTATCCTCTGTCATCTTCATCAGACTCAGGTTTTAACACAGGCAGACTTCCCCAGGCAATTTAAATGGGATAGGTATCTATGAGTGAGAAGATAGGATGTCAACTCTTTTGCTTAGACAGCAGCTCAGCTGAATATCCATCAATCATCAAGAATATTCTTGACATAAACTTGTTCTATGAGAAGAAGTCCCACTCCATGTTCTCTTTGTACTCAGAGAAGAAGACAGTGGAACATTTATCAGTCTACAATATGGATCATAGGTGTGTTTATGACATACATTTAACAGATAAGCAAGTGAAGGAGTAATATAACAGGCATTTATTGTAATCAAGTCCATACAACTAGTGAACAACAAAATAATATCTTGGGCATTCTTGCATATTCTCTGTAGAATGTCATTGCAGAAAATAGAGCTAGGACTTTGATTACTATTTTATAAGAAGGCCCAAGAATGTTGAAAACCTATCTAAAATACAACAACTAACCCTTTAAATACTATATTAATAATCAACAAGTCAAATCACTGTTATAAAATAGTCATCTCTGCAAAATTATAAATACAAATTGCTGTGAAAAGTAGATTAAGTGACTATGGAAAGAGTCTGAGATTCAGAATGTTGGTTAAACAAAAGGTCAAAGAGCTTTTCTGAAACAGAAATATCATCAATGGTAGTTTGCTCTAATGATGCTTCACCAAGCCTTAATTTACATTCACATCAGTCAAACTGTGATAAGGTTAAAGTGAAGAGACACTGACAGAGTATTTGACAGTGACTCCAACTCTCCTTCTGCATGTATTCTATCTGAGGCTACACAACACACTCTGAAAATAGTTCATGATACATATGCAGCAACTCAAAAGCACAGTGGATACTTACATAATGATCTGACTCTAGTAGCTGTATTGGCTCAAACTACAAAGTACAAAAATGAAAGTGATACATGTGATCAGTTTCAAATGTTAGCTTAGTCAGCTTCTTATCACTCTGCCAACAATGAAAAATGATTTTGCCTTCATTTGAACTAAGGTTTGGATGTCACATTGGACATCTTCCTCATGAATTTTCTCAGTGCTTCAAGCTCACACCAAAATAGTTCTCTAATGCATAAAGAGTGAGTTCTGAGCTGTAGTAGCAGGGCCTGATAGTTGTTTCAGCTACCAGCACAATCCAATTAGTTACCAGCTGGATTTGACACTCTAATGGCCAGCCAACTCTTTCTCATTTACAGAGCAGTCAATGATTTCAAGTCCTAAAACTTGAACTATCTGATATCAGCAACATGACATCTATAGACTCCTATTATTGTTGCAAAGTTTCTTAGTATTTTCATTAGAACTGGAACATAATATTCACTATTGGTTTCAGTTCTCCAAATATAATAAGATTTCAGATATATTAGAAGGATGTCTGAGTCCAATTCAT
This sequence comes from Guyanagaster necrorhizus, assembly GCF_019112545.1. Taxonomy (NCBI): domain Eukaryota; kingdom Fungi; phylum Basidiomycota; class Agaricomycetes; order Agaricales; family Physalacriaceae; genus Guyanagaster; species Guyanagaster necrorhizus. Next base: position 43,780 of record NW_025064910.1, read on the forward strand.
CACTCACAAAGTATGACTTTCACCATTTGTTACAACTACTCTGTTATATTTTTTCAGCACAGATTCTGACAGCTAATAGTGTATCCAACCTAATGTCTTGAACCATAAATATATCTCTGATCTCTCTATGAAGCTGAACATGTTTGGATGGCTGACAATCTGTGTAGTTGACACAATGTCTATCTGTTGATTTTTCCAGTGGATACAACTCTTGACCCCTATGAGTATTGTTGGCAGGCAATAAGCACTCTTTTATTCTGTTAGAACACAAAAAAATATTGGCATCCTCCAACTGTCTGGTGAGTAGTTTATTCTACCCTCCTCTTTCCTCTTTCCTTCATCATAGAAATTATCCACTGAGTGATGCAACAGTTGTTGATCATGATCCATGAAAAGAGGAGGTCAACTCTAACTTTCATAATACTTTCAGATGTCTGATAATTCTACTATAGAGAAGCTAGATAGAAGAATAAAGTTTTACTTTGTGATATAAGAGAAGGCTGAAATGAGTCAGAGTAGTATCTGATATCACAATAAACTTTAAAAGTCCTTGCCCTCTTTCTCTTTGCTATTGTTGTAGCTACAGCACTTATGAACATTGAGACAAATGCTCAACAATTCATAAATAGGCTTCCTCCTCTTATGCCAAAGGCTATATATAATTGTGGGTGATATTTTATGTGAATGTGATTAAGTGACTGATGGAGGATGAGCAGCAAGTGTGACTATTCCTATGCCTATTTCATCTGGTGCACCATTCAATAAGTGATCTGGCATACTATATAACTGACTATCTGGCATTCCATATGGCAAACAGTCTGATATAATATATGGCAAACCTTCTGGTATACCATACAGGCCAAGAAAATAGACATCAAAGTCAAATTGGATAGACACTTCATAAATTTTAGTTTCTTGATTATCATTTGCCTTTATTGAGGTACATTTCTTTTGCATGCAGATTCATTTTGACTAAACTCTGTAGATGTGATATATATTTATTTTATTGTGAACTCTTTACATCCTTTTGATTCATTGAAAGAAATCATCACTGCAAGAGAGGTTAGTGCCTGTCTTATCTCTCTTCACTGCTGTGAGGCTGTAGCAACTCTGTGTGACTTGAAGATGATCAAACATTGGCTATCTCTATATCTTTTTCTGATTTGATCATATCCCCATTGTTTTTATTTCAGAAACAGTGACAGCAACACCAGGCATATAATAGGTCCTGTAGGCTTATTAAGATCACTCACTTTCAGATTGCAACTGTGACATATATCTTTTGTGTGCCAAAGAGTAGAAAGATAGATATAGATACTAGTATACTCAAGTGTTAATACTAGTGTTCACTGAAATGAGAATTTGACAAACTCAAAATTAAAGCCAAGTTTCACTCTACTGCTAATGAACTGGAGTCTACCACAAGACTGGTTATATTCACCCTGGTCAAGTACAAATTAGAGACATGACCACAGTGAATGATTTGACTTACACATTACCAATAGAGAGGAGAACTGTGAGTGCTGCCATGTATATGACTAAGAACACTGACTGGAGCATTAGTCACCAGAAGAGAGCATCCAAGTCTGTGCTTGGTGATATAAACTTTAATAGCAATGAGAACTATGAGAATTCAGAGCCTTAGAAGTGTTGTCCAGATAGAGAATACTTACTAGAGAAAAAAAGAACAAAGATGTCCAATATCATGGTTGTTATAGCACTTATGATATATTTATCAGATCATAGATACCAAATCAACTGAATATGATAAAAAAGATAAAGACTAAATGAACAGTTGATCTGCACCAAATTCATCTAAGTAAGTGATATGATAGAAGATACAGCTTGCATCTCATTGCACAGCTTCTGGATGAGTGACCCTGATCTGAGAAGGATAGCTATATATCAGATGACAAGTGGCAAATGAGTTGTGACTAATGCTTACAGCTATAATGTAGGAAAAAATGATGATACCAATAGCAGAAGAGATTGCAAATAACTGCCAAAGCTGTTAGCAAAGATGTAGACAAGGCAGAGGGAAGAATACTATACTCATGACTGTCACTGCTTCATTTTTTTATCTGAGATTGACAGGCTCATGTGTAGCTATAGAATATCAGCCATGTTTTAGTTTTATAGAGCCTGGCATATCTTGAGAACAAGGCCCAATGCAGAGATTGCAATGCTAGATAAGGATTGGATGAGTGTTATGATTTTTCACTTTTCTCTTTGCATTCAACCCCTATTTATGCTTAGTCAGAGTGTCTAACCAGCACTTAAGACCATAGGACAAAGACTTTATCATCACAACTAGCCCAGTCTGTCATTGTCTTTCAACATGACAACAATGCTCAATGACACACAATGACTCTTTTATAGACAGTAGTAACACTCAAGGACAATGAGCACAAAAGCCCAAACAGTTACAACAGATAGTCTTATATTTATTTACAATACAGAATAATATATAAGTAGAATAGCTCTCACTGTAGCACCCCAGCTTTGAGCTAAAGTTTTATCTCTATCATTCTATCTTGAGCTAATTTGAATTAGCCTTGAGATACACAGCCAAACAAATACACATAGTGAACTTGAGTGTGACTCTACAAATACAATACAGTGCTCACTTATCATGTGTTGCTTGGGCTTAATAATGAGAATCAAGAACTGACAATGTAAAAGATGAACAAGTGATGTACAATGGATTGGCAGCATAGCTAAGAGCTGACTGCAGGATACAGACCCTGAAAGAAGGCTCTTGATTGTCCTGCCAGCCAAGCAATAGCAGAAATGTGACACACTAAAACATTGTACTTCTGATGAATAGAAATCATGCTTTTGATCTTGTTATATGAGAAGAAAGCTTTGCTGTTATATATGTCAAGCTGAAGAGAACAAGTGTAATGATGAGGATCATATCAAACATTTGAATGACAATCTCAAGGATCTCAGAATTAACTAGGCAGTCAGATTATAGGCAGATTATGGAACAGTTTGTGGGAAACTCACATTGAGTATTAGCTGATATTACTTGGAAAAGCAGATGATTTGACTGCTATAGAGATGCAATATTCCAGCTATGAGTGAGTTCAATGAGTCATAGAGCAACTATTATGATTGCAGATTTTAGATCTTTGTGAAAATCAGATGCAGTTTCCTTTTACTAGTACTATGATGCCAAGTGATAAAGTTGTGTATAAAGCCTGGTATTTCAATGATGGCAATATTATATTATTATAAGATGAACACAAGATATATTTACATACTTGACTGTCCAGTCCACTTCCAAGCATCTCAGACTCAATCATCATCATTACCTTCATACCTGGAGTATATAGTGAGAAACATAGAGTGAAAATACATAATTTATAGACTTGCCTCTCAGATAGTGTTGATATTATCAACAGTCATTGTATAAATTATAGCAGATATACAATGAGTTGACTCAAATGAACAGGGTATTAACACACTTCATAATTGCTTGAGAGAGTGAAGTGATGTGAATATTGTTTCAAGGCCTATGGTATTATGAGTCATTCCATGATCTAATACTTTTACCTGATATTTTTCCCTTTTTTTCCTATCTCCTTAGTTTAGCCTATATTTGTTATTCCTACCATATATATAAGCCAGTACATATATTGTAGCTAGAGATTTTTGCAACTGACCAAGCCTTTACATCTGTCAGTGACTGTGCAAGCCTTTTGTGAGAGAAGTGACTTTTACCATTCTCTTATATTTTTGACAGCTCTATTGGCTTAATCTTTGTTTTTATCTTTTTCTCTTTTTTATCTGTGCTTCTCTCTCTAAACTTTTTATATCTCTCTATGTCAATATCTGGATCCCCTATGGCTTGATTATCTAAGGATATTCTGACTTTGACACTAATATCTAATTTTCTCTTTAATTCTTAGTTTCTTAGAATGTTGCATTACCCTTTGCACAGCCATCACAACATCACTGTTGTACTAGCTACATCAGAGATAGACAGTCCTTTATCTCAGTTATCAGGTGAGTTGTCACCAACAGACTTTAATACTAAAAATGTGGCAGATTCTAGTGCTGTGAGCACTCAGGATGCTACTCCTGTTCTGGCTGTGAGCTGTGTTCCAGCATCTGGTGCTACAGTGCTGAGAAACCTTTCTCTTGCCTGTGCATAAGCAGAGAAAGAGGATTCAAATCACTCAGAGAAATCTGACTATAGAAGTTTCAGATAATGATTCATCCTATAGTGATGTAGATAATGGAAATGATTATGAATCATCTACATCTTCTACCTTCAAGAAAGCATCCCATAGTACAGATGCAGAAGAATCCAATAGAATAGCAAGACCTGCAAGGCTTTGCTATACTCAGAGTTTTGATGACCTGAGGAAATATGAAGTTTATTTTGAAAGACTACATGAAGGAAGAAAGCTCATAAAGAAACAGCTTTCTACTACTGATGCAGCTGAATGGAATTTGACAACTGCACAGCAGGAAATGCTTGCCAAACATCAAAACAAGCTGAGAGAAGATAGGAGCCAAGAGCAACCTACTGCATCTCAGACTCCAATAGCTATATCTGGATCCAGCTCTTACATTGCTAAAGGAAATTTTATTGATCACAATCAGAAGATTGATGATACTGAATTAGATGTTGAGACACAATATGAGGCTCTCAAAATATGGAATCAGGCTTGAGACATCAATCAAGAAGTCTCTGAAGGTGATGTGTCCTATTTGGAGACTTGCCCAAAGGTTGAAGATGGTTTTATGACTGTCAGGAAGTCTTCTAAGCATAACAAACAGAAAGATCTTGGGAATTAAAACCAAAGACAAAGGTTCATAAAACAAGCCACTATGATGCTCTTGAAGTAGAGAAAACATCAGACAAAGGTTCTGAGTCAGATTTAGAGACAGAGCCTCAACCAAAAAAGGCACCCTCTAAGATAAGTGCAAAATCTTTAAAACAGAAGACTGTCAGGTCATTGACTGATCATAAAATGAGAAACATCATATGAGAACACTCAAAGGCACCTTCAAATAGCTGTTATGGGAGCTGACATAAGTCTATCCACTCTGTAGATCAGCTATCACCTGATAGCTTCTTAGCTGATATGTTAGATATCAGCAAATCAAAGAAGAAGTGGAAGGTCTTATCTGAGCACAAGAAGAAATTCAATAACAAAAAGCTTGAGAAATAGAAGCATAAGCATTATGCTAGTTCCTCTAGCTCTAAATCATCAGAGTCTGACTCAGATTCAGATTCTAATTATTCAGAATCTTCTCCATCAGACAATGGTTTCTCAAGCACTGGTTTGAGCTCATTGAGCTCAAGTAGCAGTAATGCAAGTGATGAGTTGGATGCATCAGATAGCTCTGAGCTATCCAATCATAGATGTCAACACTATCATCATCATAATAAAAGGCATAATTCCCATTGGCATAAGCATAGAAGTCAAAAACATCACTGCAAAAGATTGATTTGACTAATACCTCCTATACTCTATGATGGCACAGCTGATGATGAAAAATTCCATTGCTTTACAATAGAATTAACCCAATTCTGCAGAGAAGGTCAGGTTCTAAAGGATGAACAGGTATTTCTGGCATCATATTATCTGAAGAAAAAGGCATTATCTTTCTTCATTTAGAAGGTTTTGAAGAACTATGCAGAATGGACATTGATAGACTTCTTGTGAGGAATCTTTAATTCATGCTTCTCTTTAAATTACCAAAGTCAGTAATGGGATAAAATAAAGAAGTGCTATCAGAATGACTGCACCATTTCAGAATACATTTATGAGCTGGAAACTTTATATGGCCTTGTTGGTGTAACTAGCAAGTGTGAGCATATTATCAAGCTTTGGAATGTATTCTATAGAGAGATGCAGCATGAACTCTATTGAGCAAAGCTCAATAAGAAGGCTCATAGCTGACACTGTATTGTCAAAGAGGCTGAACTCATTGAAATGGCTGATCTTGAGTCTACACCTTGTAGTACCAAGAAAAAGAAGCCATCACAGGGAGATTCTGGAAACAGCAATAACCACAGAAATAGTGAGCATATATCTAAAAAATATAAGTCTGATAATAGTCATTCAAAAGGATATTCTCATGAGAAGAATGAACCCTGCAAGAGAGGATCTAAATTGCATAGTCAGTTATTGAGCTACAATCAACTCTTGTCATCTTTCAGAGATAATAAGCCATCAAACAGAGAGTGCAATGGTGGAAGCAAGTCTACCATAAATTCTAGCTCTACAAACAAACTATCAGAAAGCAAGAAGGCAGAACTTGTCACTGCAAATAAGTGCTTTAGATGTGAAGAAGTGAGATATATGACTAGAAATTGTCCTCACAATAACACAGTGAAGTCAAGCGACAAAACAGAGCCATCAGGCTTCTCAGCACATGATATACATTATGACTTGATAGATGATCATCAGCTTCAAAATTTGGCAGAGATAACTGAAACAGTTGATCATATTTCAATTGGAATGATGTTTATGTCTATCAAATAAGACAGTCAGTCCCAGAATGATAATCTATTCAATGAAGACACTCCAAACCTTGAATCTGTTTCAAAAACTGATGATTCTGAAAGCTCAAACTATGAAACTGATGGTGAGTGGACTTTGCAAGTGCTTACTGAGCTCTACATATCACCTATCAAATCTGAAAATGATATCACATCTTCAGGTTTTAGCTCTGATGATTCTGTTGAACCAAAATTAGATGATCTAGAGACATTTATCCATGATTTCAGAAGTATTGAATGTAATGAAGCCTTACCAGTGTCTGGGATTGAGAAATTTGCTCATTCATGGTCTGAAAAGGATGTCTGCATAAGAGATCATAATAATGAACCTATGTATTGCTGGGCTGATAATACTAAGAATGTCTATGGGTATCCTGAGACAGACTATACCAACTTCATACTGTGGCAGGAGGTGGATTCAAAGTGGTGACCTAATACAATTGGCAATCTACATCAATACACTGCAGAAATATGCTTGAACTATGATGCATCTTACTCTGGTGATGAGTTATGCTGGAGTGCAGTAAGCTCCTACTATTTCAGAGTATTCTATCTGAATCAGAAGACTTTTCCTATTGCAGATACTGAGCCAGAACATGGAGAACTCATTTATATCTGCCTCACTGTTATAAAACCCAAAGTTTTATATTGGTGCATGGTATACAAAACAGCATGCTAGATTATTGGCATTACTATATAACTCTACAGAGTGATACCACAATTTATCTGAAATTAGAGATGCAATAGTGTAAGACATACATTTTATTCTGAGTCATGGCATTAGTATGTATCCAGATCTGAAGAAATTAGGCTACAAAAGCCCAATCTCACTATATGATAGATTCCAGATTTCTTATAAGACATCAGACAGAAATCAGATTATGATTACTGATCAGGTGAATCTTGCTGTCCTTCATATTGATACTATATGGCCACAGGAATACATCATTGATGATGTGTACTGAGAGTTTAAGACCTTAGTAACAATCAAAAACTTGATGAATCTGAACTTCAACCTTCTAAACTGGTATAGAAAGAAGCTTAATTAAGCCTATAAAGATCTTTTTCAGCACTTTTGAGGTTCTGTTGAATATGAATTCTCACCTCATCTATTCTCACAGTCAGTAGAGATGAATGAATTTGAGTGAGAACTTGATATAATAGTTGCTAGAGCTGATAGTTACTTGTATTTAATGCATGGAAACTTGTAGTGGAAAGAATGAAATGGCTACACTCATATTATGAGCATAGCAGACATCCAGATTGAATCTAAGATATACTCAGCTATTCAGCAACATGCAGCAGTGGTTAAGGATATTGGCCAAGTAGTACCTCATCCTTTGGTTATCATTGTTGAGATTAATGGTAAACCATATTAAGCATTGATTGATACTGGCTTGCTGAGGAACTTTATATCCACTCAGCTTGCAGACCAGCTAAAAGTGTTTAAAACATACCTGCTGACTCTAATTCCCTTGCATCTTGCAGTATAAGATTTATGTTCTAAGATTCTATATGAAACTAAAGTTCAATTTGAATATCAAGATATTAAAGTGAAACATTACTTTGATATAGCAAACCTCTCAGGATATGATCTAGTACTAGGCACAATGTGGTTATACCAGCATAATATACATGTTAGCTTTAATCTTTCTTCCATCAAAATAGGGAGCAGCATAGTATTGCCTATAAAAGGCAATAATATGAGCCAACTTCAGTCTCAGGCAATGATGGCAAGTGATAATGTATTTAACCAAGTTCATATAGAGCTTAAAGAGTATGCAGCCCCCATTTATAAAATAGTCTTGGAGACTCTATTGCCACCACTTAGAGTGATTAATCATATTATTCCACTAATCAATAAGCAAAAGGTCTATCTATAAAGGCCTTCACAATGCCCAGAAGCCTTTCACTCACAGTGGGATCAGAAATGATAGGATTATCTAGCTTCAGATAAATGGAAACTCACTATCACTGGAAATTCTGTACCAATGTTACTGATTCTGAAAGTAGAAAAGTTGAAGCACTTACTTCAGACAGTTATCAACTTACATGCACATAATGCTAACACCTGCAAGGTCTTTGCACCTCTTCCAAATATTGAAGGCATTTTATGTTGTATTGCCAAATGTAAGTATCAGAGCATAATTGATAAAAAAGATGCTTATAAGCAAATCCATATAGTGCCTGAACATGTGGATAGAATATGTTAGACCCAAGTGATATGTGACCCCAATACATGATAAACAGGCACTGTATTGAGTTTGTACAGTCACACTTGAGTCCATTAAATGTATTTAGCAGTGTTATGTCTCAAGATCAATACAGTTGATTTGAGATAGAATAGTAAAGATAAAGAATAGCTTGAGGCTAGAGATATAGGGCAATTGCTATGCTACTTATATATCATCTACTTTGAAGATAAATATAGTTCTACCAATTGTGCACTTCAACACTATAGTGCTCATCATCCTAGAGCATCATTACTACTTACAAAAGGAGTATTATTCTATTGTCAGGATGTCACTAAAAGTCATGAAGTAAGGGCTGATTGTGCTGACTAAGCCCTTCTCACAGTCCCAAATGCTGAGTCTAAGTGCTCTGACTAAGCATAAATAAGAATAAAAGATCAGAAAAAAGAGGAAAAATTATAACATTACTCTCTTCTTAAGACCATCATTCTAATGACTTAATTTAAGGATAATTCATACTCATGTATGGTCTCATCTGCATTCATGCATTTCTCATTCACTCACTGGTTAGATTCAGGTCTGTATCTCTTTCAACTGATGAGATAATTGACAGTCATTGTCATGCCTCCATCTTATGCTTATATTTTTGAGAGTTTATAATTTAGGACTTAATTGATTTCATAGTGTTCTTCATTATTGATCAGGTCAGGGGGAGATAAAGATGGCTGTTCTTGATTAAAGAATGCCAGAGTAACATATAGAGTTAAAAGGAATTTATTAAAGGTATTGTGAATGTGCTAATATAGTGGTAAATGGAGTTTATAGATAGAGACACTAACTTTTGCTAAGATAGGAAAAGAGTCAGTGCATTTATCTGTGAGCTTTTGTTTCAGTCATGAGAGATGGAGATTGGTCATATCTAACCAAACTTTATTGTTGATAGCATATTCATGAGCAGAACAGTGGTGTCTGTTGTATTATGTTTTTATAGCAGTAGCTGCTTTTTCTAGAGCTGATTGAGTTTTGATGTAAATCTTTGCAATTTCAGAAATGAAGTCAGTGGATGCAGGAGTAGAGGTGTGGACTCAAGAGTTCATGGTGACATTTGAATGTCAACTGTAGTTGATGAAAAATAGAGTCTTGCCAGTAGCAGAATGGATGTGGTTATTGTATTAGGATGCAGCAAGCATAAGCCACTCCACCCAGTTGTCTTGTCAGTGATTAATGAACATCTGAAGATATTTCTCAATTTCCTGGTTGACATGCTTTATCTGACCATCTGTTTGAGAGTGGTATGCAGTAGAAGCATTGCTGTGGATTCTGAGTAGTTGGTAAGGGTCATCCAAGAACTTGGATATGAATTGTGGTCCTCAATTAGAGATGACCATTTGCAGCATACTATACTTGGAATAGACTTCATCCTGAAGTATCCTTGTCCACTCTTTAGAAAATAGCTTGATGAAGCAAGTGATTGAAATGATAGCCTTAGAAAAGTGATCAACAATAATGATAATAGTGTTATAGCCATTGCAGTCTGATAGCCCTGTGATCATGTCTACAGAAATGTGGGTCCATAGCTGTGTTGGAACTTCATTCAAATAAAGTGGTGCAGGTCAAGCTCATGTAGAGGACTTGGTTTGTTGATAAGTCTCACACCCTTTTATATATTTATTGATATTCTGATCCAGCTTCAGCTACTAATACTCTCATAGAACCAACTCCTTCATCTTAGATATCTCTGAGTGTCCTGCTGTCATATAGTCATAACTAATAGTGATTATCTCCCCTTGCAATGATGAATTTCTTGGGATGTAGATGCAGCCATCATAATAGAGGAGGCTATTATATCTGGTTATGTCTCTCTCATGATTCAGGGAAGTGGCAATCCCTTGATCCTAGAGGTTTAGTTGTCTGACAGCATTCTGGATCTTAGTATGTACTTCTTCTTCTGTTGGCATAATCATCATGTGAAAGTATTCTGGCTTTAATAATATGACTCTATCATTGTCCTCCTCTCCTTGATTGTGATCTACTCATCAACTCAGGGGGTCAGCCTTCTTGTTGGCCACTCCCACTTTGTGATAGAGTGTATACTGATATTCAGAAAGTTCCATCACCTATCAGGCCTGTCAGCAATTCAACTTTTGTGGAAGTTGAAAGTAGCATAAGTTCTGATGATCTGTCCACACCTCAAAGGTTTTTGTGGTCTCAATCAAGTAGTGTCACCACTCAGCTAATGCTAGCATGATAATCAGTAGTTCCTTATCATATATCTCATAGTTCTGCTCAGTGACTATTAGCATCTTGGAGAGAAAGACTACAGATCACCACCTCTCTTTCTGCTCCTGAGATAATACTGCTCTGATAGCTCCTTCACTGGAGTCAGCTTTGACTCTGAATTTTCCATTCTGAGTGGAGATGGCTAAGACTATGTTCTCTGCCAGTCATCATTTAAGGTCATTGAATGCAGCCTGCTGGGATAATCCCCAAGTCCAGAAGGCATTTTCAGTGAGCTGCATCATAGGGTGTATGATCTTGCTATAATCATATATGAAGCAATGGTAGAAGTTTGTAAATCTCAAAAAGGACTGCAACTCTTTCTTCTTTGTTGGCTCTGGCCATTTGGTCACTCTGGCTATCTTGATGGGATCTATACAAATGCTCTCTTCACTGATAATGACTTTCAGATATTCTGTCTCTAGCACTTTGAACTCACATTTCTTGGCTTTAAGGAATAGCTTGGTTTTTCTCACTAACTTGAAAACTTGTCATACAAGTTATTAGTGCTCCTCCTTATCTTTTAACATAATAAGTATATCATCTAAGTATATAGTTATCTTCTCTATAGTGATGAGATCTTTAAAAATATCATTCATCATCTATTAGAAGGTTGCCAGAGAGTTTGTCAAGCTGAAAAACATGACTGTTAGCTTGAATAGTCCTCAGTTTATCCTGAAGGCCACTTTCCACTTGTTTTCCTCCTTGATACAGATATTATTATATTCCCATCAGATATTGAGTTTGATGTAATAGTGGGCACCATGGAGCTTATCCATCAGTTCAGATATAAGGGGTAAGAGGTACCAATTCTTGATAGTTATCTTGTTTAGTTTGCAGTAATCATAGACTAGATAGAGTTTTTCATTCTTCTTTTTGACAAAGAAAAAGGAGAATGCCATGAGCAACTTGAATGGTCAGATCTGGCTGCTAGTGAGATTTTCATCCAGAAACTTGTTGAATTCCTATTGCTCAAGATGACCAAGGAGATAGATTTTACAATCAAGATTGGCACCAGCATTTGGTATCAACTTGATGGCATGATCTCACAGTTTCAGGTCCAGAAGTTCATCAAAGCTCTCTTTTGAGAACAAGTTGTGATAGTCACATGTCTATTCAGAAACTATTTTCTCAAAGGTTCTGATCTCCTTCTCTTTATTGGCTCTTGCCACCAAGTTGTTAGCATAGTGAACCACTCATAGTTGTACTGCCAGATTCATATTGATAATGAAAATGGTTTTCCCATCCTCCATTTCTTCATCTCACTGATCATTGGAGTCAGCATCAGAAAGGGTGAATGGAATCTTTTGACAGCAACACTGAGTGAAGGTGATGCAACTGGTCTTCCAGTTGATCAGCAGATTGTGACAGATGAGCCAATCATGATCTAGGAAGAGCTTCTTGGTTTTCAGTTCAGTAATAGTGAGATCAATTCATTTTGAGTGATTTCCAATGGTTAATTGAAGCTCTACAAACTCAGTGATAGATTCTACTTGGTTTTTGATCCTGTCAGCATTGTAAACAGGGATTAGAGTAGTGGTGACTTTAGTTGGAAGGTGGTGCCTGTTGATGAAGGTATGATTAATTGAGCTTTCTATGCAGCTACTGTCAATTAATGCTGTGACAGCAAAAGTAGCTTGATCTATGAGGATTTGAATCTGTGCCTTAGTTGTAAGATCCCACTCATAGATCTTCTGCTGCCAGATAAACTTCTTTGGTCCTCAGAGCTCATTGAGCTATTTCAGGACTCTCCATTGCTCTGTTTTTTGTAGTCCCTCTACTAATTCATTGTCCACCTCATTAATTCTTATTTGATAGATCTATCCTTTTAGCACAGCAATGGCTTCTTCTGTGCTTCATGCATCTTTTGTGGCTTGCCAAGTCTATTCAGTATCAAATGGCTTTAGCCAGCCAGAGGGAGTCTCTCTCTGTTTGGCCTATAGACAGTTGAGTTTTCTCTTTTGGTGATTCCTTAGATGCATTGGTAGTGGAAACAGGACAGAATATATTTGAATGCTCATAAATAGTTTTACCTACAGAGAGCATATGAGTCTATCTCATAGCTACTTGTGACACATCAAAAAGTCCTTTGGCTGAGCTAGCAGAATTGCTTGCTAATCAGCCTCATCTTTTATCTCCTCAATCTTGGTTTTCTTTCCAAGGTCTTCAGGTCTATCTGCTTCTTTCTGCAACTTGGCAATCTGCACTTGAATATCTTCTCTGATTTGCTTCTTCTTTAGGCAGTCCTGTGATAAATGTCCTTTCTGCTCACAATTGAAATACTTCCTCTCCTTCTTAAGATAGTCAATATCTATGGGCTTATCACTTTCAGTGTATGTTACCCTTATTCTAGTCCTTTATATTGTATATAAAAAGGTTGATGTGGCATTAGTTTTGCTGGTGATGGGTCTGCTGTTGGGCTTCCCATTTGTCAGCAGATTAGTCTTCTTCTCAGTTGTGATTCCTGTGCTGATCATCTTCTGCCACAGCCTCTCCTTATTCATCTCTGTGATCCTATCTTTCCATGCATCATAACTCTTCAGTATATTTGTGCTTATATCTAAGATCATCTTTATATAGGATAGAGGTACTCCTATCTTTAGATATTCAACTATTCATCCATCATTGTTAATGCTCTCCTGCACTCTCACAAGTGTCCTGAGGTGCTCCAGCTTGTTGAAGTACTCACTGGCTATCTTGTCTCCCATGCATAATTTCTTTATCTTGTTCTTATACACCTCTTAGACCATGGAGTCAATGAACTTGTTTCTGACCATCTGTTTGAAGACAGGCCAAGATAGAAAATAGTGATGCTGATGGATGGAAGAGTAGAATGTCAGAGATATGAGGATCCACCATTGCTTGGTCTTGCTTTTGAAGTATGATGCTGCAAAGGCTATCTTGTTCATGTCAGAGCCAAGGTATGTGATATATATCTCAAAGTACTATTCACAGTCAATTAAGAAGTGATCAATATTGTCTGAAATGCTTTTGAACAGCCAGAGAGTTTAGAGAAGGTCAGGTTTGCATTGAAGCATAGCAGTGTTTTGAGGTAATGCTCTTATTAGGTTGGGATACTCATCAAAAGGGGGTCACTGCCATTCAGCCAGTAAGCTAAGGAGAGAATAGAGAGAGCCATCTTTGGCTATAGGGCTCTCAGTCAGTCAAGGTTTGACTTGTATGATATGTCCATTTTGGATTATAAAACTAAGGCATACTACCTCAGAATCATCCTCTTTCCCTATTGTTTCATTCTGTAGCAGTTTCCCTCTAAGCCAGCTTCTCTGGCCTGTCCAGGCATTTCTAAAGCTGATCAGCTGTAGAGGAGTCTAGGGTTTTAGTCAAACAGGCCAGAGTATAGCACCTTGGCCTGAGAGTATAGAATGGGGACATCAGGTGCTAGTGGTTCAGATTGAGAGAACTGTATATGCAGCTCATACTGAGGAAACTGGCAGAGTGTTCAGCATAGGTTGAACCTTATACTCATAGGCTGATAGAGCCTTGAGTTGGATCTTAGGGTGTGTTCTGTTGTAAATATAGATAGCTCAGTCTATTAGAGCTGAGTGATATGTGATCAATATCATATAATAAACAGATGCTGTATTGCCTTTGTACAGTCACATCTGAGTCCAATGTGTGATGTATATGGCTGTTATGTCTCAAGGTCTATGCAAGTAGACTTGAGTAAGTGAGTATAATAAAGAATAGTTTGAGACTAGAGATACATAGTGCCATCTATGCTACTTATATACCTTTGTCTTGTTGCTAAATATACTGCTGCTAATTGTAAGTGTCTATGCTATAATACTTGTCATCTTGACAAGACAGTGCTACCTACAAAAGGCTTGTTGTGCTGTTGTCAGGATGTTGCTGCAGATCATGAGATAATAGTTGATTGTGCTGACTAAGATTATCCCACAGTTTAAGCACTAGTATAGGCACCTTGATTAAGCATAAATAGAGGTCAATATTGAATAAAAGAATAGAAAATAATAGAAAAATTATAATATTACCTTCTTCTTAAGATCATCATCCCAATGGCTTAATTTAGAGATAATTCATACTCATGTATAGTGTCCTTCACATTCATATACTTCTTGTTTATCCATTAGTTTGATTCTGAGCTGTATCCCTTCCAGCTGACAAGATAGTCAATGGTTATTGTTATGCCTCCACCCTAAGCATGTGTATATCAGGTTTTATGATTGAGGACTTGGTCAATTTCATAGTACTCTTCATCATTAATTAAGTCTGACAGAAGTGGAGGTGGTCATTCTTGGTTTGAGAAAGTGAGTGCAATATAAGGAGTTAGGAGGGATTTGTTGAAAGTATTGTGGATGTGCCAAGTGGATGGAAGTCATAGTTTATAAGCAGAAGTGCCAACTTTTGCAATGATAGAGAAAGAGCCTGTGCATTTGTCAGTGAGTTTCTGTTTAGGCCATGGGAGATAGAGATTTGTTGTATCAAGCCAGACTTTATTGTTGACTTGATAGGAATAAGCAGGGTGTCAGTGTTTATTGTATTATGCTTTCATTGTGTTGGCAGCTTTCTTAAGTGCAGTTTCTATTTTGAGATGGATCTTTGCCATATCTACTGCAAAGTCAAAAGAGGTGAGTGTGGTCATATGGATGTGAGAAGTTTTAGCAATGAATAGATGATGGCTATAGTTGATGAAGAAAGGGGATTTACCAGTTGCAGAATAGACATGGTTATTATATTGAAATGCTGCAAGAGCAAGCCACTCTGTTCAGTCATCTTATCAGTGATTGATGAACATTCAGAGATACTTTTTGATTTCTCAGTTGATACACTCTATTTGTTTATCTGTTTGTGGATAATAGATAGTTGATGCATTACTGCAGATATTAAGTAGTCAGTACAAGTCATCAATGAACTTGAAGATGAATTGTTGCTCACAATCTGATATGATGACTTGTAGCATACCATACTTTATCATGCAAGAGTTTTGCCCATCCCTCTGATGTTAATTCCATAAAGCATGCAACCAGAATGATTGCCTTGGAGAAGCAATCAATGACTACAATAATAGCATTATAGCTATCACAGTCTGAAAGTCCAGTGATTATATTGACAGAGATGTGGGTCCATAATTGTGTTGGTATCTCATTCAGATATAATGGTGCTGCACAGGCTCAGATTAATGATTTGATTCTCTGACATGTCTCACACCCTTTGATGTACTCTTCTATATCCTTCATCATCTTCAGTCACCAGTACTCCTTCAGAACCAACTTCTTTGTCTTAATAATCTCAGGGTGACCAGCTGTTGCATAGTCATAGCTCATCATGATGATTTCCTCTCATAGTGATCAGTCACAGAGAATGTAGAGCCATCTGTTGTAAAAGAGTAGATCATCAGTTTGTATTATACCATGTTCATAGTTTAGAGATGTCATGATCTCCTGATCCCACAGATTAGATTGTCACATGGCACTATGGATCTTGTCATGAATCTCCTCTTTAGTTGGCATTATTAGTATCTGAAAATGCTCTGGCCATTCTATTACTTTGGCTATCTTGATGGGATCCATGCAGATGCTTCTCTCACTGATGATCACCCCCAGATACTCCATCTTCAGCACTTTGAATTCACACTTCTCTGCTTTGAGGAATAATTTGTATTTTCTCATGAGCTGAAGTATCTGTTGGACAAGTCATTAGTGTTCCTCCCTATCTTTGGACATGATGAGGATGCTATCAAGATAAATCATCATCTTTCTTATTGCAATGAGGTCTTTGAAGATGTCATTTATCATCCATTGAAAGGTGGCAGGAGAGTTAGTGAGCCCAAAGAATATTACCATGGGTTTAAACAGCTCCTGATTCATATAGAAAGCTGTCTTCCACTCATCTCTCTCTTTGATGCACATGTTGTTATATCCCCATTGGATATCCAACTTAGTGTAGAACTGCACCCCTCAAAGTTTGTTCATTAGTTTGGATATAAGTGATAGAGAATAGCAGTTCTTGATGGTCATTTCATTTAATCTTTGGTAGTTCTGAACTGGTCAGAGTTTGCTGTCTTTCTTTTTGATAAAGAAGAATGATGATGCCATTGGTGATTTAGAAGATCAGATTCTCCTGCTTGATAGGTTCTCATTCAGGAACTTATCAAGTTCTTGTTGCTTCAAGTGTCTAAAGAGATATGTTTTACAGTTGAGATTGGTATTGGTGTTTGGTACCAATTTGATTGCATAGTTCTAGGGTTTCATGGCAGAGAGTTCATCAAAACTCTCTTTTGCAAATAAGTCATAATAGTCTCTTGCCCACTTGAGGTCCATCTCTTCAAATGTCTTCTTTTCTTTTTCCTTATTCACTGTAGCCACCAGATTGTTAGTATGATGAACCACATGAAGCTGTATAGCTAGCTTGAGGTCAACAGTGAGTATTGTTTCCCCATCCTCCATCTTCTTGTCCCAGTGGTTGTTGGGATCAGCATCTGGTAATGTGAATAGATTTTTTTAGCAATAGCATTGAACAAACATCATTCATCCAGTTTTCTAATTTATTAGCAGGTTGTGGCAAATCAGCCAGTCATAACCAAGGAACAGATCTTTGGTTTCTAGGTCTATGACTGCAAGATTGATCTGCTCTGAATGGTCTCCTATCATCAACCAGAGTTCCATAAACTCAGTGATGGATCCCACTTGATTCTTGGTCCTGTCAGTGTTGTAGACAGAGATTAATGCAGTCATGGCCTTTGTTGGCAATCCATACTTGTTGATGAAAGCATAGTTAATCAAGCTTTCAGTACATCCACTGTTGACTAGAGCTGTCACAGTGAAGGTTGTTTGATTGATGAGAGTCTGAATCTGTGCCTTGGCAGTCAGATTCTGACTATAGGTCTTCTGTTATTATATGATCTTTTTTTGATCTTGAAGTTTATCAAGCCATTCAAGTGCCTTTCTCTACTCTGCTTATCTCAGCCTTTCTATCAGTCCTTGATCCACTTCAGTCATTCAAGTGTGATGAACTCATCCTCAAAGCACTGATATGGCTTCTTCATCCTTCTGTGCCTCCTTCATGATCTGCCAAGTCCATTCAGTGTCGAATGATTTTAACAAGCCAATAAGGGTCTCTCCTTTTATTTGGCTCTGAGGTGCTTGAGGTTTTAGTCTTTGTGATTCTTTTAGTGTGTTTATGGGAGTAACAGTTCAGAGTATATTTGAATGCTCATAAATATTTGTATCTACATATAGTATATGAGTCTGACTCATAGCTATTGTTGACACTGGATTGCTTTTTGGCTGACTGAGTGGAATCACTCACTCATTGGCTCTATTTTTTACCTCTCTGTCTCCAGTGCTTGTTCTGGAATCCTCAAGCCTGTTGGCTTTCTTCTGTAGCTTGGCAATCTGCACCCTGATGTCTTCTCACATTTGCTTCTTCTTCAGACAATCCTGAGATATATGACTCTTCTAGCTACAGTTAAAGCACTTTCTCTCCTTCTTGAGACAGTTGATGTCCATTGGTTTATCACTGCTGGTGTATATTGTTCCAGTGCCTGTCTTTTGTGTGATGTAAGAAGGAGTAGATGATAGACCAAGCTTCATAGTTTCTGATCCTCTGCTTGTCTTTCCATTTGAGGCAATCAGCTTTTTGACTTTTAATGTTATTTCTGCATTTACCACCTTCTGTCATAGTCTTTCTTTGTTCATCTCTATGATCCATTTCTTCCATGCCTCATACCCCTTTGGAATATTGATCCCAATATCAGAGATCATCATAATATATGATTTGGATATTCTGATCTTCAGAAACTCTACCATATGTCTGTCATCATCAACACTGTCTCTGACTTCAGCTAGGGTTCCAAAATGTTCCAGCTCATCAAAGTACTTGCTGGTGATCTTATCACCTATGCAAAGCTCTTTCATCTTGTTTTTGTGGACTTTCTGGACTATGGGGTTGATGAATTTGTTCTTGATCATTTGTTTAAAGATAGGCCAGGATGAGTATCAGTAGTGACTGAGTGGTGGAGCAGAAGGTTGGAGCAAGGAGAAGCCATTATTGTTTGGCTTTGCTTTCAAAGTACAAGGCAGCAAAAGCTATCTTATTTATGTCTGATCTGAGGTATGTGATATATACTTTAAAGTATTGTTCACAATCAATGAAGAACTAGTCAATGTCATTCAAGGCTCCTTTAAATGGCTGAGGAGTATGAAGAAGGTTTGGTTTGCATTGAAGCACAGTAGTATTCTGTAGCAGGGTAGTCATCAGATTGGAATATTCATCAAAAGAAGGACAGTGCCATTTGGTTGGTGGTTCTGAGAATGAGTGTAGTGATCTATTGTCAGCAACCAGACTTTTCTGTGGGCCTGTTTCAATTCATACAACTACTCTATTGCATACTGTGAATTCTAGTTTGGTGGTCTCTGAGTTATCTCAGACCAGGT
Organism: Guyanagaster necrorhizus; assembly: GCF_019112545.1. NCBI lineage: Eukaryota > Fungi > Basidiomycota > Agaricomycetes > Agaricales > Physalacriaceae > Guyanagaster > Guyanagaster necrorhizus. The sequence continues at coordinate 63,189 of NW_025064910.1, forward strand.
CCTTCCTGCTTCCTTCAGCTTCATCTGGTGGCAGCTGCTCTCTAAGGAGTTGGCTTCCTCATCCTGTCCAAGGATTTCAAAAACTGATGGGCCATGGTAGTTCTTGAGGTTTTAGCTATTGAGGCCAAAGTGTGGCATCTCAGCCTGAGAAAGTGAGTCAAGAGTATCTAGTGCTGGTAGTTCAGATAGAGGATGCTATATATTATGATTTTTTCCTATTTTCTTTCTTTTTTCTTTGAAAGTGATCTCTATCTTTACTTAGTCAGGGTGCTTAGCCAGTGCTTAGGACCATGGGAATGCTTAGCTCAGCAGCCCAGTCAGTCATTCTCCTATTGCACTGCTGTGTGCTGTGAAGGGAGAGACAATGCTCATTTTGTCCCTAAATTGCAGTGCACAACCACAGCTCTGCAGCAAGACAACAGCTTTTGTGGAAAGCCTGACAACGATAGGAGAAATAGCTCTACAGCAGACAATATCTTTTGTGAACAGTTATTTATAGCATGATAACAGAACAGTATTTAAGTAGCTTAGTTCTTGCTGTAACACTCCAGTCTTGAACTAAAGTTTTACTTCACCATCTTATCTTGAGCGAACTGCAACACCTTGACCACACAACGCTAGTCACACACAAGTGAACTCTGACAGTATAACTCAAAGTGCGAGATTCTGCCAGTTTATCATGTGTCTCTAGTCACATGGAATTTGGGCTTAACAATTAGTTCGAGACTTCTCGCTTCCCTTTCTCAGGCTCAACTGTGCTGAGAAACTGAATGCCCCCTGCCTTAAATCCATCTGACCCGAACTTTACTCACAAGTTCTTCAAACTCTTGGCTTCGATCATTGGAACACTGATCGGTTTATTGATGATCATACAGCTGTACCATGGATGCCAATCTATTACCACCTGGGCCATTTGACACTATCAAGAGTTCCAGCATATCCGTACAATCCTTCGAAATGTCATGCCAGACCTCCCCCTCCATGACATCCCTGCCTCTGTCTGAAACTCTGTCCAACACCCCGAAGAAACAGAAGACAAGCCTGGGTGCTTGACTGAAGAATGTTCTAGGGAAGAGGAGGAGCAGCAGCGGCGACACGAGTATCCCTCAAGACCCCTGTCGGCAATCGTCCGAGACCCTGGAAACCCTTGGGCTACAGGCTTTCAACAAACCTGACCTGACACCCCCATCCTCCCTACTGAGCACAGCCTCTCTGCATCAAGAACAACCATCACCCAGTCTAGAATTGGGCGCCAGACTAGAGACTCCCTGGATGCCGTTCGGATGGCTCCAGTCACTAGAAGTGCCGACAGGCACCAGTCCCAACACCCCTCATCAACAAGGAGTAGTGGGAGAGGAACAAGAGTCAGTAGTCCCGACCCTTTCTTCGATGACACCAACAGGGACGAAGTCCAGTACTGGCAAGCAGCGTCAAGAGCAGCCAGTAGACTGGAGCAAGGCCGAGGAGGAGCCACATGCCTACTAAGGTATGGTCCAGTGGTACCAAACCCAATACGGCCGACCTTCCACTCCCTTGCCAACTACCTTGATACCACAGTTGGCACTCCCGACTCTCTGTTCTGGGAACCAGCCACTCTCGTCAGTGAGCCCGACCCCTGGACCAGACCAGCCAGAGTCATCCATGCCAATAATTACTGCCACGGGGAGCCAACACTCCTCGACGATGACCACCCATTATCATATGGGACAGACACCATTGCCGAAACTGATAATATCCCCATCTGGGGAGATAGGATACCATCAGATCTCAGATCAATCAGGGGAGACGATGAATATATTGACCTCACCAGGGACCTCAAAAGGGTCCTCGATGGGCCAATTGCCACCCTTTTCCTCTGCCCCAGATTCTATAGAAACTTCTGCCGGTATCGCAGAGCAGTAGCACCGCTAGCAGAAGGAGAAGAGGAGCAGCCCGACTGAGAGCCTACTCCTCGACCTGGACCCGACGACACCGAGTCAAGCACTCAGCCCCAACCTAACCACCCCAGAAACCTTCGGCCAGCAAGGCAGTTCCCTCCTTGAGGGGACCACCGACAAGGAGGCTGAAGGGGACGACGAGGCCGAGGAGGAGGACTGAGGCAGTCGAGTAGTGGACCCCATCCTTGAGTGGAGAAGTATCATCAGTATGACCATGCACCAAGAACAGGAGAAGAAACGACAGGAACGAGAGGCACAGGAGGAGGAATTTATTCAGCTGTACTAAGAGCAAGTAGCTGAGTTGTGGAAGGATGACCTCTGGCTATGGTCATCCCTTGGTCAAAGGTACACCACTGCTGACCCCGTTGAGTGGGAGGAGATTTTACAGTATGCTATGACTGAGTGAGCTATTTTTAATTTCAATCAGCGGTTCTTACATTATCAGATGATGGTGATGCCACTATATCGACCAAGGTTCGGAAGACAACAGGCACTAATGCCATGGACCCCGAGTGTTATGCCACCCAAATCGGCAAACACGGCATCTTCAATCCGAACAGCAACATCAAGATACTCGCTCGCCACATCAGCCATCCACAGCATAGCATCTAGGCTAACCCAGTCCTATGTGCAGCTGAGAGTTTATCACCCCAACCCATAGACCGGCACAGGAAGCTGACTATTGGGAGGACAGCCACCGCCTGATGAAGCAAGCAGATTGGTTCCAACTGATGAGAAGAAGGATGACCCCGAAGCAACTGCACAGGGGTGGACCATCAAAGATGGGTGCATCATTAGGAAGGAAGGACCACTGATACCAAGAAGCCTCATCACTGATGATGGGTCCCTCCATTCCTTTCCAGGGCCCCTGACAGACTGGGCGGATCCCCCAGAGAGAGAACTCCCAAATCTGATATCGCCTCTTGATCTGAAGGTGCATATACTGAATGTCAGGCCAATGCTCGGGCGGGAGCCTCTTCCTTTTAAAGGGGCTTCAGATGATATTGACCACTTCCTCATGGACTGTGACCAATATTTCCAGGTATTCGCCTCGTACTTCCTTCACGACATGTACAAGGTGAATTACACCACCACCTACTTCAAAGACAAAGCAAAGGTATGGTGGGTATTACTGGCCCCTAACTTCTGGTCGACCACCTGGCAACACAATCGGTACCCTGCCTGGCAAGTGTTGAAACAGATGATCCATGACAAGTTCACAGACCCAGTGGTCCAAGAAGTCAACAAATCAAAGATGAAGGAGTACAAGATGGGTGACAAAGCGGCACCCAATTACTTTGACAAACTGGAGCGACTCGGAAAACTCGCCAGGATCCAGGAGGATGTAGCTGACTCAGGTCACATGGTCAAGTATATGAAGCGAGGAGTACCGCCTCATTACTTGAAGACCATCTCTGATCTTGGCTATAGTGTGCTGGTCGGCTATGACGATTAGAAGGCATGGATCACACTAATGTAGCAGGAGCGACAATGATAGAAGACAGAAGCGACAAACCTGTGGGAGCAACACAAGTACCAGGAATAGGGCTTGAAGCCCTCCACCTTCTGCGTGACCATGTCTGTCAGGCCTGGCGGCTCAGCTCCAACTTCCCAGAATGACAGGAAGCAAACTGGTAAGAGCCCAAGTACCAGAATGGGTAAGCAGATCGATGTGGATCACCTCAAGAAGGAGGGGAAATGCTTCAATTGTGGCCAACCAGGCCACATGGTGTGGAACTGCCCAGAGAAGAAGAACAAATGCATGTGGGAGGACATCAGGGCACAGATTGCTGAGCTAACCAAAGAAGCACAGGACCTTGGGGAAGATGACAAACCTAAGGAGGTAAAAGATGGGGCCGAACAGTAGGCGATTCGACTGTCTTGGCTAAGGACAAGAGTAACAGGTCACATTCTGCTGGACAGACTGACATTTTATCTTCTATAGTACTACTACCTATGGCTAAATTATGCATGCATTCGAATATACCTGACCCCATTACTCAGAAACCAGAATCGCCTAAGGAACCGATCTCCATGACTCAAATGCCGACGAAGAGCCGAAGAGGGGCAGAGAGCCCCATCAAAGGTACATCATCATCAAGAGTTCGCTAAGCTAAAAATACAACAGACTCAATTGCCTTTGGGTCGAACAGGGGTAGAGAGCCCCAACGATTGGCTAAAGCCATTCGACACCGAATGGACTTGGTGAGCCATCAAAAATGCCAAAAATGAAGAAGCAGCAAAAGCTGTGCTCAAAAATTGGGTACACAAGATCTGTATCAAAGAAGTGATCGATGACATGATCACAGAGATGCAAAAAGCAGAAAGGTGCCAAGCCTTAGAATGGCTGGATGAACTCCATGGACCATGGAGATTCATCCGATGATTCAAATCCTCAGGACAGGACTTGCTAGCTAAAGCACAAATCGAGACACTGACGTCTCGATCTACCCATGCAGTCACTGCCCTGATTGACAGTGGCTGCACAGGAAGCAGCATTAACTGAGCTTTCGTCGACAAGCATCAATTGCCCACTCAGGCAACAGCTGCACCCATTCCTGTCTATAACGCTGACAGAACAAAGAACCAAGCCAGGTCGATCACCAAATATGTAGAGCTCAGGCTCACCATTGGTGATCACTCCGAACACATCAACTTAGGAGTAACCGATCTAGGAACCAAGGAAGTGTTCCTTGGTCATGACTAGTTAATCCGACATAACCTGTTAATCAACTGGAAGACCAGATGCATCATTTTCGCTCGATGTCACTGCCGGAAAATTCCATTCAAGTTACCGGATGAAGATGCCGAGGACTGATGGGACAAAGAAATGGAAGACGGCAAAACAATACTCGCTGTCGACCTACAAAGGGCTATTAGCATTCGAGCAATGCACCATGCTAATGACCTAGCAGCAAGAGCTAATGCCGAGAAGGAGGAAAAAACATTTGAAGAGATGGTGCCCACATGGGCACGTGACTACCGAGATTTGTTCGATAAAGAAAGTTTCGATGAACTACCTGATGCAAAACCCTGGGACCATGCAATTGAACTAACTCCTAATGCCAATGCCAACCTAGACTGCAAGTGTTACTCACTTAGCAACAATGAACAACAAGAACTGGACAAGTTCTTGGAAGAGAACCTATCCACTGGAAGAATCAGGCCATCAAAGTCACCGATGGCTTCACCCTTCTTTTTCATTAAAAAGAAGGATGGGAAACTCTGACCAGTACAAGATTATCGGAAGCTCAATGAAATGACAATTAAAAATCATTACTCACTTCCATTAATCTCAGAACTAATGGACAAACTCTGAGGTGCAAAGTATTACACCAAACTGGATATTCGATGGGGATATAACAACGTGCATATCAAGGAGGGCGATGAATGGAAAGCCACTTTTCGAACAAACTGTGGTTTGTTTGAACTGATGGTTATGTTCTTCGGATTGACGAATTCACCAGCCACATTTCAGTGGATGATGAATGATATCTTTAAAGACCTCATTGCAACAGGAAAAGTAACAATCTACTTGGACGACATTCTAATCATGTCAAAAACCAAAGAGGAACACCGACAGATTGTACGCTAAGTATTATCCTTGATGAGGAAGCATCGACTCTTCCTCAAAGCTGAAAAATGCGAATTCGAAGTATTACAAACTGAATACCTCAGAGTCATTATCAGTGAAGGAAGCATCAGGATGGACCTGATCAAAGTGGCAGGAGTAATGGAGTGGCCAGAACCGACCAAAAAAAAGAAGTTGCAATCCTTTTTGGGATTCACAAACTTCTACTGCCAGTTCATTCAGGACTATAGCAAAATAGTCTGGCCAATGATGTAATTAACCAGAAATTCCCCATGGAGTTGGGGAATTTCCCAATGGGATGCGTTTAACGACCTTAAATGCCAACTAGCTGAAGATGTCATCTTGGCAATACCAAGCCAAGATAGGAAGTTCCGCATAGAAGCTGACTTCAGTGAAGGCGCAATTGGGGCCATAATATCACAGGAACAGGATAGCAAATGGTGACCAGTCGCCTTCATGTCAAAGGTGCTCACAGTAACTGAGCGCAACTATGAGATTTACAATAAAGAGCTCCTGGCCATAATGCTCACCCTCACTGAATGGCAGCATTATCTCATTAGAGCCATCCAAACCTTTGAGATCTGGACAGATCACCAAAACCTCCAATACTTCCAGCAACTCCAAAAGCTGAATCACAGACAAGCCCAATGGGTAACAGAACTATCCGAATATGAGTACACGCTACACCACAAAGCTGGTGTAGCAAACAAGAAAGCTGATTTCCTCAGCCACAGGGTGGATCACAACCAAGGAGGAGATGACAACAGGGAGATCGTATTATTACAACCGGAACACTTCCAAGCTCTGATCATGCCGACGGAGGAAGAGATGCATGAATGCATCAAAAGTGCCACCCAAGACCTGCATAAATGGAATCAAAGAATCGCCCCATCACTCAACCACGAGCGGGGACTAAAGAAAGAAGAGGGTTTGATCCATTATGATGGATGGATCTACATCTCCAGGGATCAAAAACTTCATGGTGATATTATTGCTACATGCCACAATCATGCAACTGCAGGACATCCCAGAATCACAAAAACCAAAGAGTTGGTACTAAGGAAGTACTGGTGGCCGAAAATGGACTATGATATCACCCGATATATCAAAGCCTGCGAAACGTGTCAAAGAGGCAAGGCTTCAACACAGGCAAAAGCAGCACCACTTCACCCAAATGAGGTCTCTTCGTCACCATGAACCCACATCTCGGTCGATATGATAACCGGACTTCCCGAAAGTGATGGCTACGATACCATCATCGTCATAGTCAATCGCTTCTCAAAGGCAATCATTCTGATCGCCTGCTCAACCGAATTAACATTGGAGGGCTGGGTGAAGATACTACATGACGAGGTTTATGCAAAGTATGGCATACCTCAAGTAGTGATTTCTGATAGAGGACCACAATTTGTCTCCAAATTCTTGGATGACTTATATCATCTGCTCCACATCAAACAAAATGCCTCAACGGCATATCACCCACAAACAGATGGCCAAACAGAATGGGCCAACCAAGAGATCGAAAAATATTTGTGACTTTTCATCAGTTATCGACAAGACGACTGGACAGAATGGCTCACACTGGCAGCATTCCAGCATAACAACAGAATTCACTCTGCAATGGGTAAAACACCGTTCTTCGTGAATTATGGGCATAACCTGCCAGTAGCAGAAACAGGATGTTTTCACACAACAACACCTGCTTCAAAAGATTTTGCAACATCAATGGCAAAAATTCATGACAAGACAAAAGCCACACTAGAAAAAGCTGCTTTATCAATGAAGAAGCAATACGACAAATGTCAGCGAGTCGCACACGAATACTTGCCAAATGACAAGATCTGGTTGGACACAACAAACCTACACCTTCCCAGACCAAAACAAAAATTGGCCGACAAGCAAACGGGTCCCTTTAAAGTCATTGCCAAAATTGGCAAATCTGCCTACAAGTTGCAACTACCCGCAACTTGAAAAATTCATAATGTTTTCAACGAAATATTATTAAATCCATATGTGGCACCAGCCTTTCCAAACCAAGAAAAACCACCCCCACCTCCTGCCGAACTAATCGATAATGAAGAACATTACAAAATCGATGAAGTTCTAAACCATAAAACCTGAAAGGTTAAAGCATGAGGAGGAGGTATGAAAACAACCATTGACTACCTAGTCAGTTGGAAGGGATACAGACCAGAATCCAACCAATGGGTCAATGAAAAATATATGAATGCAGAAGAGGCCATCCATGACTACAAGCACAGAATCAACAAAGTCAACATCGAGGTGGTTATATTCAATGTTATATCTCAAAAGCAGTATATGGCGACAATGGGACGAGAGAAAATATCTAACCAGATATACATCAACCAACCTGCAGAGCACACATACCACTCACTAGAGGACGATAAAGATGGTGGTTCGATGAACGAGCCAGAAATGGTGGGGACATCGAACGAAGATCAATGTCTGACCACAGGTCCAGCAGATCGGTCACCTCCTGCCGAGGGAGGAGGACTACCCTAACTTGACCATCAGGATAATGGTCTTAAGGAGGGGGTAATGTTATGATTTTTTCTGATTTTCTTTCTTTTTTCTTTGAAAGTGACCCCTATCTTTGCTTAGTCAGGGCGCTTAGCCAGTGCTTAGGACTGCAGGAATGCTTAGCTCAGCAGCTCAGTCAGTCATTCTCCTATTGCACTGCTGTGTGCTGTGAAGGGAGAGACAATGCTTGTTTTGTCCCCAAATTGCAGTGCACAACCACAGCTCTGCAGCAAGACAACAGCTTTTGTGGAAAGCCTGGCAACGATAGGGGAAATAGCTCTACAGCAGACAATATCTTTTGTGAACAGTTATTTATAGCATGATAACAGAACAGTATTTAAGTAGCTTAGTTCTTGCTGTAACACCCCAGTCTCGAACTAAAGTTTTACTTCACTATCTTATCTTGAGCAAATTGCAACACCTTGACCACACAATGCTAGTCACACACAAGTGAACTCTGACAGTATAACCTGGAGTGCGAGGTTCTGCCAGTTTATCACGTGTCTCTAGTCACGTGGAATTTGGGCTTAACACTATATAGATAGCATATTTTAGCTGTACCAGCAGTGTGTTAGGCATGGGTTGAACCTCATATTTAAAGAGTGGTAGCACTTTTAAGGGATTCTCAGAGTGTTTTCTGTTATATAAATAAATAGCTCAGTCAGTAGCTGTATATTGTATAATGTATCTTTGCTTATCATAGTCTGTGACTGAATACCTTCTCTCCAAAGAAGTCATCAGCTAACTTTCCTTCTTCTATAGCAAGACCATCCTCTTCTGATACAGCCTTTTAAATTCTCTTATTCATGTCCACTGAATATCTCTTCTTTAAGTGCTTCTTTATCTGCCTCTCTATACTGTGCCTATAAATCAATCTTGACTGGAACATCCTTCTCATCCTCATTGTCTTCTTCATCTCCCTTATCCACTTTACTCACTTTGAGGTAGTCAGCAGACAGGTCATAGATTGATGGCTCAGGAGCCTTGAGAGTCATGAGGGAGTTCTCTGTTGGCTCTAGTGCTAGTTTTGATGCTAGAGAGGCTAGAAAAAGACTGTCAGTGAGATTAAAAAGATCTATCTCTTCAGCCTGTCTCATACACTCAGTGTCTCTTCATTACCTCACTATATCAGTGAAAGTCTCTATAGAACTGATTGTTGAGGAAGAGAGCAGTGATGCACCCATGTAAGAATTGTTGGAGAACCCACTTGGTGATTCTAGCTCTTGAGAGAACTCAAATTCTGTATCCTGTGAAGATGAAGCTGGCTTCTGAGTCAAGGGTACTGGTGCTGGTGCTACCAGTACTTTTCTCATAGATTAGTGAGAGAGACTCATAGTTATCATTATTGACATATCAGGCCTTGTCTGCTGTAAGAACTTCCACTAGTTCAGAATAGGAGTCATCTTGGTTGTCTGATCTCCACTCTCAGAGACTATTGTCTATGCTGTCTGTTGGATTGGGAGGAGGGAACCTGTTGTCCTTCTTGCTGCTTTCAGTGTATAGCCTATAGTAGTTGGATGGAGCTGAGCCCCACTCTGCAGCCTATTGCTCTCACTCCCATCATCAGTATTGTACAGCATATCAGAGCCTTTCATGCTCCTTCTGTCTGTTATGATTTTTTCTCTTTCATCTCTTTAACCTCTATTTATGCTTAGTCAGAGTGCTAGAACAAGTGCTTAAGACTGTGGGACAAAAGCTTAGTTATCACAACCAGCCAAGTCTGTTATTGTCTTTTGATGCAACAGCATTACCAGATGATGCACAATCAATCTTTTATGTATGATAGTAATGCTCAAGGACAATGAGCACTATGAACAGAGGAACCCACAATAAGTATATAGTATTATTAGTAGACCCTGTACAGTATTTAAAGAGGCTTACCTTCACTGATAAATCCCCAGCTTCAAGCTAAAGTTTATTCTATCTCATTCTACTCTCAAGCTAGTCACACAAAGCCTTGAAGCACAGGGAGTCAACAACAGTACAATAAGTGAACTCTAATGGAAGGCTCAAATATGAAGCCACATTAGTTTATCATATGCTAGTTGATCATGTGTGGCTTGAGCCTAACACTGTCATTGCACTAATTCTTCCTCATAGAGCTTCTTAGCCTGTCACTCTCACTCAGCTGCATTCAATCTGTCATAGATGTTGTTGGCATGGAAGTCATATCCTGCAGCCTTATACTTTCTTCTGATGAGAGTAGTGTCTCTCTGCTCATAGAGAGAGCTTAGCATTGATAGTATGAGGCTAGAAATTGAGAGAATGGGACTCTTTCAGGAGGTAACATACTTGGAGTGTTCTTCTGCAACTCTCCAAGCAACATCAATGGAGTTCTGGGTACAGTCTCTAATATCATACTTAGAAGAAACAGTGAAAGAGTCAGAGGATGGTGACTTTTTAAAGAAGTCATCAGGGAGGTTCTCATCCTTATGGTTAGAGACCAGAGATAGGACCCATGGGATGCATAGCACTGTCCACAGGTTTCAGAAACCTGTGAGAGAGCAATGCTCATTGTCTCCACTAGCTGTTTGAGGGAGTCCTGTTAGTCAGAGTTCTTCTTCTTCCTGAACACTCCTTTCATTTGTGCCACTAGGTCTGGCTTCAGGTATGGTTCTGGGTGCAGGCTGAAAAGAGGTTCAGGCAGAGAGAGAGATGTCATAGAGAGGAAGGTCAGACATAATATTTCTAAGAATTCATTTGATTTGTTAGAAGGAATGGTAGTATCTGACTATTCAAGCTGTAACTGATTGATGTCTGCAGCAAAGTGATATGATAGTGAGTAGACCTAGAAGTGTTTCTATAATGGAAGCTAAAAGCTTAAAGAAGTCATCTGTTAGATCAGTAGTAGTGATGTTGATAGATGGCATTTAGTTTCCTTTGCTCTCAGTGGGTGTGAGGAAAGAAAAATAGAAGTCTTAAACTAATTGTTAGGGCTAAGTGATATGTGACCAATATCATGTGGTAAACAGACACTGTATCACCTTTGTATAGTTATATCTGAGTCTAATGTGTGATGTGTATGATTGTTATATTTTAAGGTTTATGCAAGTAGACTCAAGTAAGTGGGTATGATAAAGAATAGTTCAAGACTAGAGATACATGGTACTGTTTATGCTACTTATATACCTTTGCCTCATTGTTAAATATACTGCTGCTAATTGTAAGTGTCTGTGCTATAGTACTCATCATCCTGACAAGACAGTGCTACCTACAAAAGGCTTATTGTGCTGTTGTCAGAGCATCACTGCAGATCACAAGATAATGGTCAATTGTCCTGACTAAGATTATCCCACATTTTAAGCACTACTAGTGTAGGTGCCCTGACTAAGTGTGAATAGAGGTCAATATTGAATAAAAGAATAGAAAATAATAGAAAAATTGTAACATAGTCAGTAGCTGCATACTGTAAAATATGTTGTTTCTCATTGTCATCTATGACTGAGTACCTCCTTTCCAGAAAAGTTATCAGCCAGCTAACATTCTGCCATAGCTTCTCTGCCCTCTCTTGATATAACTCCTCAAATTCCTCCTTCTGAACCCTCTGTACCTCTTTCTCCAATACTTCCTTATCAATATCTCTATACTGTATTTATGGGTCAATCTCAGCTGAGACATCTTCCTCATTCTCATTGTTCCCCTTGTTTCTCCCTTTAAGAAAACTGGTAGGCAGACTATAAATGGATGGCTCAAAGGCTTTGACTGTTATTGTTACGATTTTTCCTATTTTTCTCTATTTTCTTTCTCCTTTTCCCAGAAATGACCCCTATTTCTGCTAGTCAGAGCGTCTAGGCCAGCGCTTAAGACTGTGGGAATGCTTAGCTCAG